>NW_026280305.1:0-293792 GCF_023373465.1 Oncorhynchus keta | reverse complement strand
TGTGTAGGCTGAAGCTTAAACTGCTGTTTTAGGTCTCGTTCTCGACAGTTTTGGTTTTCCAGCATCTAAGAGAAAGGAAGGGGCAGAGACAGGATGTTGTGTTGATTTCTTGGTCATTGTCCACTGTACAATATCTCATTTAGCAGACACTTTCATCAAAAGCGACCTACAGTCATGCATACATTTATAGAGTGGGGCAAAAAAGTATTTAGTCATTTTATTTTATTTCTTCTAATTTTGTCTGTCATAGTTTAAGTGTACCTAAAATTACAGGCCTCTCATCTTTTTAAGTGGGAGAACTTGCACAATTGGTGGCTGACTAAATACCTTTTTGGGGGAGGTAAAACTCAATTTTAGGAAGGTGTCCTGAATGTTTTGTGAACTGTCTTCATCCATAACTGTTGGTTATATGGTAGTTGTGCCAACACAGGGGATGCTGTGGTCGTTTGCAATGTGACTAACATGGTGCCCTCTCTTTTCTGCCTCTCTTTTTGCCTCTGTTTCTCTCTCTCTCAGTGCAATTCAATGAGCTTTATTGGCATGATAAAACATCTTACATTACCAGAGCAAACCTATAAGAGCAATTTCAATCAATGATGACAAAAACAATGAGTAGTTTTTCCTCCCTCTAGTCTGGTAGGCCGGATGCTGCAGCGGGACCCGAAGGGCCGTGCGTCTCTGGAGGAGATAGAGAGCCATGCCTGGCTGCAGGGGGTGGACCCGTCCCCAGCCACCAAGTTCAACACCCCCCTGGTGTCTCATAAGAGCCTGTCTGAGGACGAGCACAACGGGATCATACAGCGCATGGTGCTGGGGGACATCGCAGACCGAGAGCCCATAGTAGAGTAAGTCAACACACATACATAGACATAAACTCAGCAAAAAGAAATGTCCTCACTGTCAACTGCTTTTTTGTCAGCAAACTTAATATATGTAAATATTTGTTTGAGCATAACAAGATTCAACAACTGAGATATAAACTGAACATAAATTGAATAATGTGTCCCTGAACAAAAGGGGGGGCCAGTTCTTGCTGTGAGACGTTACCCCACTTTTCCACCAAGGCACCTGCAAGTTCCCGGACATTTCTGGGGGGAAATGGCCCTAGCCCTCACCCTCCGATCCAACAGGTCCCAGACGTGCTCAATGGGATTGAGATCCGGGCTCTTCGCTGGCCATGGCAGAACACTGACATTCCTGTCTTGCATGAAATCACGCACAGAACGAACAGTATGGCTGGTGGCATTGTCATGCTGGAGGGTCATGTCAGGATGAGCCTGCAGGAAGGGTTACCACATGAGGGAGGAGGATGTCTTCCCTGTAACGCACAGCATTGAGATTGCAGGCAATGACAACAAGCTTAGTCCGATGATGCTGTGACAGACCATGACGGACCCTCTACCTCCAAATCGATCCCGCTCCAGAGTACAGGCCTCGGTGTAATGCTCATTCCTTTGACGATAAAACCAGAATCCAACCAACACCCCTGGTGAGACAAAACCCTGACTCGTCAGTGAAGAGCACTTTTGCCAGTCCTGTGTGGTCCAGCGATGGTGGGTTTGTGCCCATAGGCTACACTATTTCTGGTGAGGATTTGCCTTACAACAAGCCTACAAGCCCTCAGTCCAGCCTCTCTCAGCCTATTGTGGACAGTCTGAGCACTGATGGAGGGATTGTGCGTTCCTAGTGTAACTCCGGCAGTTGTTTTTGCCTTCCTGTACCTGTCCCGCAGGTGTGATGTTCGGATGTACCGTTCCTGTGTAGGTGTTGTGACACGTGGTCTGCCACTGCGAGGACAATCAGCTGTCCGTCCTGTCTCTCTGTAGTGCTGTTTTAGGTGTCTCACAGTACGGACATTGCGATTTATTGCCCTGGCCACATCTGCAGTCCTCATGCCTCCTTGCAGTATGCCTAAGGCACGTTCACGCAGATCAGCAGGGACCCTGGGCACCTTTCTTTTGGTGTTTTTCAGAGTCCGTAGAAAGGCCTCTTTAGTGTCCTAAGTTTTCATAACTGTGACCTTAATTGCCTACCGTCTTTAAGCTGTTAGTGTCTTAACGACCGTTCCACAGGTGCATGTTCATTAATGGTTCATTGAACAAGCATGGGAAACAGGGTTTAATCCCTTTACAATGAAGATCTGTGAAGTTATTTGGATTTTTACGAATTATCTTTGAAAGACAGGGTCCTGAAAAGGGACGTTTCTTTCTTTATGTATAGGTATACAAACATGTACCTATACTAGGGCTGTTATGGCGACCATATTACCGCCACACCGACGGTCACAAGTCGTGACTGCAGTCAAATTCCACATGACCGTTGAGTCTCAGGAACTAGGCTTTTCTAAAACTGCTCTGATGCTGTTGATGGTCATTAGTAGCCTACCAAACTTGCTAATGGCCTGATACTCAGGGCTCTATTGTCCCTCCATCAGGTCCTAATGGCCTGGTACTCAGGGCTCTACAGTCCCCCATCAGGTCCTAATGGCCTGGTACTCAGGGCTCTATTGTCCCTCCATCAGGTCCTAATGGCCGGGTACTCAGGGCTCTACAGTCCCTCCATCAGGTCCTAATGGCCTGGTACTCAGGGCTCTACAGTCCCTCCATCAGGTCCTAATGGCCTGGTACTCAGGGCTCTATTGTCCCTCCATCAGGTCCTAATGGCCTGGTACTCAGGGCTCTACAGTCCCTCCATCAGGTCCTAATGGCCTGGTACTCAGGGCTCTACAGTCCCTCCATCAGGTCCTAATGGCCTGGTACTCAGGGCTCTACAGTCCCTCCATCAGGTCCTAATGGCCTGGTACTCAGGGCTCTACAGTCCCTCCATCAGGTCCTAATGGCCTGGTACTCAGGGCTCTACAGTCCCTCCATCAGGTCCTAATGGCCTGGTACTCAGGGCTCTACGGTCCCTCCATCAGGTCCTAATGGCCTGGTACTCAGGGCTCTACAGTCCCTCCATCAGGTCCTAATGGCCTGCGTACTCAGGGCTCTACAGGTCCCTCCATACAGGTCCTAATGGCCTGGTACTCAGGGCTCTACGGTCCCTCCATCAGGTCCTAATGGCCTGGTACTCAGGGCTCTACAGTCCCTCCATCAGGTCCTAATGGCCTGGTACTCAGGGCTCTAAGGTCCCTCCAACAGGTCCTAATGGCCTGGTACTCAGGGCTCTACGGTCCCTCCATCAGGTCCTAATGGCCTGGTACTCAGGGCTCTATTGTCCCTCTATCTACTCTGACATCAATGCAAATGCAATGGAAAATCATGAGTTCGTGTTGCGCAACATTTCTATAGGCTATTCAAACTTAGATTTAATGGCCTCTTAAGAGGATCCCATCAGCTTTCTATAGGCTTACTATATTTAATTCTCAATTTCCCTGATATTAAGCACATTGCTTTTCTTTACAACAGGAGTAGTCTACCTGGCTGGCATGAAAATGGACCGTGGGAAAAGCATCCTCCATTCGCTATTTATGTGATGACATGTATTTTCCCTCCGTCTTCAGACAGGTGCATGATAATGGTCCATTATAAATCTAAATGAATTTCCTACTTATATTATTTAATATATGTAAAGACAAGATTCAATTGAGAATAGTCTAATGGGTGACAATATTATCACTTGTGAATGATACCCAGTGTGTGCCGTCTAAGGCAAGAAATAGCACATGCCTTTTTGCAACTTTTTCAAATCCCATATGTTTTGATAAAGCTTTTATCACAACTAACGTGGCCAAATAACTCTAAGCCTAGTCTATAGGCCTAGGAGCCCTGCAACACGGTTGGTGAGCACATAGCCTAGTCCATAGGAGCCCTGCAACACGGTTGGTGAGCACATAGCCTAGTCCATAGGAGCCCTGCAACACGGTTGGTGAGCACATAGCCTAGTCCATGGGAGCCTGCAGCCGCGGTTGGTGAGCACATTGCCTAGTCCATAGGAGCCCTGCAACACGGTTGGTGAGCACATAGCCTAGTCCATAGGAGCCCTGCAACACGGTTGGTGAGCACATAGCCTAGTCCATAGGAGCCCTGCAACACGGTTGGTGAGCACATAGCCTAGTCCATAGGAGCCCTGCAACACGGTTGGTGAGCACATAGCCTAGTCTATAGGAGCCCTGCAACACGGTTGGTGAGCACATAGCCTACAGAGCACAGACTACAGAGCACATAGCCTACAGAGCACAGAGCCTACAGAGCCTACAGAGCACAGAGCCTACAGAGCCTACAGAGCACAGAGCCTACAGAGCACAGAGCCTACAGAGCACAGAGCCTACAGAGCATAGAGCCTACAGAGCACAGAGACTACAGGCACAGAGACTACAGAGCACATAGAGCCTACAGAACTGCACATAGACTACAGAGCACATAGACTACAGAGCACATAGACTACAGAGCCGACAGAGCACATAGACTACAGAGCCTACAGAGCACAGAGCCTGGAGCACATGGACTACAGAGCATGGGCATAGAGACTACAGGAGCACAGGACCATAGACTAAAGGCACAGGACTACAGAGCACAGGACTACAGAGCACATAGACTACAGAGCACAGGACTACATAGACTACAGAGCCTACAGAGCACAGGAGCCTGGGCATAGACTACAGAGCACATAGACTACAGAGCCTTCAGAGCATAGAGACTACAGAGCACATAGACTAAAGAGCACAGAGCCTACAGAGCACAGAGACTACAGAGCACATAGACTGTAAGCTCAGTTGCGCAATCTTGTGTGTGAAAACAGTTTTGACTGACCACTATTTAAAAGAAGATCCCAGCTTTCTCCTGCTGCTAGGTTTATTACTCAGTTCTTAAAATGAAGTACATTAATCCTCTTTCCAACCGGTGTAGTCTACCTGGTATACATAGGAGTGGTGTGAGTAGTACATTAATCCTCTTTCCAACCGGTGTAGTCTACCTGGTATACATAGGAGTGGTGTGAGTAGCACATTAATCCTCTTTCCAACCGGTGTAGTCTACCTGGTATACATAGGAGTGGTGTGAGTAGCACATTAATCCTCTTTCCAGCAGGTGTGATATAAGTATGTAGAATTAGTGTGAGTAGTACATTAATCCTCTTTCCAACCGGTTGTAGTCTACCTAGTATACATAGGCGTGGTGTGAGTAGTACATTAATCCTCTTTCAACCGGTTGTGTGCCTGGTATACATAGGAGTGGTGTGAGTAGCACATTAATCCTCTTTCAACGGTGTAGTCTACCTGGTATACATAGGGTGGTGTGAGTAGCACAGTGATACTCTTTCCAACCGGTGTAGTCTACCTGGTATACATAGGAGTGGTGTGAGTAGCACATTAATCCTCTTTCATCCCGGTGTAGTCTACCTGGTATACATAGGAGTGGTGTGAGTAGCACATTTTCACCATAAAAGTGCACCTTTATAATAAAGCATCATTGCATTTGCAGACGTATGTAAGATGCCTATTATTCATAATGTGTTGAGTGGATAGTCATAGGCTAATAATATAACTCCATCACTGTTTGCAAAAAGACAAAATGCAAGGCTGAGTGCATATAGTGTAGAGTAGACCTAGGCTCTATCAGATAGGTTTCTTCTGGGAAAAATGGGGTCTTTTATAAACACATTTTATGCAATTTTATTACACTTTATATGACTGGAGACATTAGCAGAATCTTTTTAATGACAAATTACAGAGTAGCCTATTCTGCTGACACTGAGGAACAATCAATTAAAACGACGTTGTCCATTATCAGGGAGACAAATAGAATATGACGTCCATCTAAAGTGGAGCAGGAAACGGTTGTCCAATAACTAACTTTAAAGTGGCACTGACCCGACAATGATAAATAGTCAATCTGCACAATGTGCACTCACCGGACATATTGCTCTGTCTCTGCTGGTGCCAATAAAATAGGCTCTACTGTTGTTCGCTCAATTAAGTTGAGAATTTTGATAACTAAAGGACAAATTAGTATTTTCCTCGTCTTCTCTTTACAGCAATAACAATTTGTTTTCCAATCTGTTTTCCCACGATTGTATTTTGAATATTGTGATATGTCTGGCTTGGCTCTCTACTTTTCAGACAGTCACAACTCAACAATAATCTGCCCAAATTGCGCACGCTGCCTTTCCTTCCAACTGTAGGCAATGCGATTTAGAACAATCCACAATTATTATTTTTTAGCTAATGATCCTCTTTGGCCAAATCATGATTTTTAAAATTTATTTCACCTTTATCTAACCAGGTAGGCCAGTTGAGAACAAGTTCTCATTTACAACTACGACCTGGCCAAGATAAAGCAAAGCAGTGCGACTGTAGCCTATTTTGAATGATTGGATTTATTTCTGTATAGACGAGGTTAGGCTAATTAGGCTATGTAGTTTTGGCCATTTTATTTACTTTAGAGAAAGCTTCCCCGAGCCTTATGGACGCGCTGCATGTAACCTCCATTCCACTGTTCCAGTGCAGGCTACGGATTACAATTAGGTTTTTTGTGTGCCATTCTAAATCAAAAATAATATTAGTAGGCTGTATGTAAAGACCAGATTAAATTGAGAATAGTCTGATGGGTGAGAATATTATCAAGAACTTGTAAAATTGTGAATGAGAGACTGATGAAGTGTGTGCAGCCTGTGCAAGAAACAGAACAGAACTCATGCCTTTCATGCAACTTTTTTCAAATCATTAGTCGCATTGTGCAGTCTTTAAAATGTACCAACATTAGGCTCTATGTTTAGATGTTTTATATCACAGCTAAAGTGTCATAAATAACTCTAAATGAAGCATATAGCAGGACCAGTTTCTTTGTTGACCGCTCAACACAGAACAGCAGCATGAGCACACACCCTTGGAAAGGTTTGGAGAAGATATCCTTTCTATTTTATTCAGCTAAACATGTTAACGGTTTAACATGTTAACATGTTAACGGTCAGTTACCATGAGACCACAGTTATTGCAACAGTTATTTGCATGACAATCACCAGATGACAAAATTGAATGACCGCCACAGACCTAACCTACACACACACACAATTGCAGATGGCCGTTAATCTTCTGCAAGTGACGAGGTATTTGACAGAATGCATTTTGCCTTGACCGACTGTGCCATTTGCTGTGGAGGCATGAATGAGGTTCCTTAGTCTGCTCTTCATTTGTCCTTTTCATATTGCGGGTTCTGCAACCCACCAAACCTGTTTCTGTGTCACGCTCACCACTGACATCAGTACTACTAACGCATATAACTGAACCTGAACATCTGAGGGGACTCAGTCAGCAGATAAGAGACCAGAGTGTTGAACTGTAGCATGTGAACCCAACAGCAGCCCTCCCTTAGCCTCCTACCCTGAACATGAATCATCTGAGGGGACTCAGTCAGCAGATAAGAGACCAGAGTGTTGAACTGTAGCATGTGAACCCAACAGCAGCCCTCCCATAGCCTCCTACCCTGAACATTAATCTCTGAGGGGACTCAGTCAGCAGATAAGAGACCAGAGTGTTGAACTGTAGCATGTAGACAACGGCAGTACTCCCTTAGCCTCTACCCTGAACATTAATCATCTGGGGGACTCAGTCAGCAGATAAGAGACCAGAGTGTTGAACTGTAGCATGTGAACCCAACAGCAGCCCTCCCCTTAGCCTCTACCCTGAACATGAATCATCTGAGGGGACTCAGTCAGCAGATAAAGAGACCAGAGTGTTGAACTGTAGCATGTGAACCCAACAGCAGCCCTCCCTTAGCCTCCTACCCTGAACATGAATCATCTGAGGGGACTCATTCAGCAGATAAGAGACCAGAGTGTTGAACTGTAGCATGTAAGGCCCAACAACAGCCACTCCCGCAGCCTCCTACCCTGAACATGAATCATCTGAGGGGACTCAGTCAGCAGATAAGAGACCAGAGTGTTGAACTGTAGCATGTGAACCCAACAGCAGCCCTCCCTTAGCCTCCTACCCTGAACATGAATCATCTGAGGGGACTCAGTCAGCAGATAAGAGACCAGAGTGTTGAACTGTAGCATGTGAACCCAACAGCAGCCCTCCCTTAGCCTCCTACCCTGAACATGAATCATCTGAGGGGACTCAGTCAGCAGATAAGAGACCAGAGTGTTGAACTGTAGCATGTGAACCCAACAGCAGCCCTCCCTTAGCCTCCTACCCTGAACATGAATCATCTGAGGGGACTCAGTCAGCAGATAAGAGACCAGAGTGTTGAACTGTAGCATGTGAACCCAACAGCAGCCCTCCCTTAGCCTCCTACCCTGAACATGAATCATCTGAGGGGACTCAGTCAGCAGATAAGAGACCAGAGTGTTGAACTGTAGCATGTGAACCCAACAGCAGCCCTCCCTTAGCCTCCTACCCTAGTCCCCTTGAATCATCTGAGGGGACTCAGTCAGCAGATAAGAGACCAGAGTGTTGAACTGTAGCATGTAGACAGCAGCAGCCCTCCCTTAGCCTCCTACCCTGAACATGAACATCTGGGGGACTCAGTCAGCAGATAAGAGACCAGAGTGTTGAACTGCAGCATGTGAACCCAACAGCAACCCACTCCTAAGCCTCCTACCCTGAACATGAATCATCTGGGGGACTCAGTCAGCAGATAAGAGACCAGAGTGTTGAACTGTAGCATGAACCCAACAGCAGCCCTCCTTAGCCTCCTACCCTGAACATGAAGATATCTGAGGGGACTCAGTCAGCAGATAAGAGACCAAGTGTTGAACTGTATGTGAACCCAACAGCAGCCCTCCCTTAGCCTCCTACCCTGAACATGAATCATCTGAGGGGACTCAGTCACAGATAAGAGACCAGAGTGTTGAACTGTAGCATAGAACCCAACAGCAGCCCCCTTAGCCTCCTACCCTGAACATGAATCATCTGAGGGGACTCAGTCAGCAGATAAGAGACCAGAGTGTTGAACTGTAGCATGTGAACCCAACAGCAGCCCTCCCTAGCCTCCTACCCTGAACATGAATCATCTGAGGGGACTCAGTCAGCAGATAAGAGACCAGAGTGTTGAACTGTAGCATGAACCCAACAGCAGCCCTCCCTAGCCTCCTACCCTGAACATGAATCATCTGAGGGGACTCAGTCAGCAGATAAGAGACCAGAGTGTTGAACTGTAGCATGAACCCAACAGCAGCCCTCCCTTAGCCTCCTACCCTGAACATGAATCATCTGAGGGACTCAGTCAGCAGATAAGAGACCAGAGTGTTGAACTGTAGCATGTAACCCAACAGCAGCCTCCCTTAGCCTCCTACCCTGAACATGAATCATCTGAGGGACTCAGTCAGCAGATAAGAGACCAGAGTGTTGAACTGTAGCATGTGAACCCAACAGCAGCCCTCCCTTAGCCTCCTACCCTGAACATGAATCATCTGAGGGGACTCAGTCAGCAGATAAGAGACCAGAGTGTTGAACTGTAGCATGTGAACCCAACAGCAGCCCTCCCTAGCCTCCTACCCTGAACATGAATCATCTGAGGGGACTCAGTCAGCAGATAAGAGACCAGAGTGTTGAACTGTAGCATGTGAACCCAACAGCAGCCCTCCCTTAGCCTCCCTACCCTGAACATGAATCATCTGGGGACTCAGTCAGCAGATAAGAGACCAGAGTGTTGAACTGTAGCATGTGAACCCAACAGCAGCCCTCCCTTAGCCTCCTACCCTGAACATGAATCATCTGAGGGGACTCAGTCAGCAGATAAGAGACCAGAGTGTTGAACTGTAGCATGTGAACCCAACAGCAGCCCTCCCTTAGCCTCCTACCCTGAACATGAATCATGGATGTGATTTGAAACACACATACTGGCTCCACTTTAAAGCAGCAGGCCCGCTGCCAGCCGTCTTTCACAGACACACACAGGACTTCTTTATTAACCCTGTCTGAAGGAAGGGCTTTACTGATGATGAGGAGAGAGCAGAGGGATATTAACCCTGTCTGAAGGAAGGGCTTTACTGATGATGAGGAGAGAGCAGAGGGATATTAACCCTGTCTGAAGGAAGGGCTTTTACTGATGATGAGGAGAGAGCAGAGGGATATTAACCCTGTCTGAAGGAAGGGCTTTACTGGTGATGAGGAGAGAGCAGAGGATACAGGAGTCTTGAGTAAACACCAGAGGATTTATCCCCACTTCCCAGGCATTCAAGAGATTGTCCTGCTGAAGCCCCCACCTCCCACCTGACAGACAGTTACATTCACACACACACACACACACACACACACACACACACACACACACACACACACACACACACACACACACACACACACACACACACACACACACACACACACACACACACAGCACTTGGCTGAGGATTTCACTTGATTGTTCATTAGCACAGCGTAGAGGAATCCCAGAGGCTGTCGAGGGACGTGAACCAGCCACCTACTGTTATTGACTCAGGGGGTTAGGAGGGCAAACGGGTTAGAACCTGTTGTGTTGCTTTGTTAGATTTTAGATGCGTCAAATGCCGACGTGATCGGGTTTTGCTCTGGGTGACTTGCCTGTTGACATACCATACTTGTCTCGTGTGTGGGCGTGTAACCCTCTTCTGGCCTTCTCTCCCAGCCTGTCCTAACATGTTCTGTCCATGGTGTTTGTTCTAGAGCCCTGGAGACCAACAAGTACAACCACATCACTGCCACCTACTTCCTGCTGGCTGAGAGGATCCTGAGAAGAAACAGGAGAAGGAGGTCCAGACACGCTCCTCCAGCCCCAGCAACATCAAGGCCCAGTTCAGGTGACACACACACATGCAACACATACAGTTGAAGTCGGAGGTTTACATACACTTAGGTTGGCGTCATTAAAACTTGTTTTTCAACCATTCCACAAATTTCTTGTTAACAAGCTATAGTTTTGGCAAGTCGGTTAGGACATCTACTTTGTGCATGACGCAAGGAATCTTTCCAATTGTTTACAGATTATTTCACTTATAATTCACTGTATCACAATTCCAGTAGGTCAGAAGTTTACATACACAAAGTTGACTGTGCCTTTAAACAGCTTGGAAAAGTCTAGAAAATGATGTCATGGCTTTAGAAGCTACTGATAGGCTAGTTGACATCATTTGAGTCAATTGGAGGTGTACCTGTGGATGTATTTCAAGGCCTACCTTCAAACTCAGTGCCTCTTTGTTTGACATCATAGGAAAATCAAAAGACATCATCAAAGACCCCAGAAAAGAATTGTAGACCTCCACTGGTCTGGTTCATTATTGATAGCAATTTCCAAACGCCTGAAGGTACCATGTTCATCTGTACAAACAATAGTACGCAAGTATAAACACCATGGGACCACGCAGCCGTCATAACGCTCAGGAAGGAGACGCGTTCTGTCTCCTAGAGATGAACGTACTTTAATGTGAAAAGTGCCAATCAATCCCAGAACAACAGCAAAGGACCTTGTGAAGATGCTGGAGGAAACAGGTACAAAAATATCCATATCCACAGTAAAATGAGTCCTATATCGACGTAACCTGAAGCCACTGCTCAAAAACCTCCATAAAAAAGCCAGACTACGGTCTGCAACTGCACATGGGGACAAAGATCGTACTTTTTGGAGAAATGTCCTCTGGTCTGATGAAACAACAATAGAACTGCTTGGCCATAATGACCATTGTTATGTTTGGAGGAAAAAGGGGGAGGCCGGCAAGCTGAAGAACACCATCCCACCCGTGAAGCATGGGAGTGGCAGCATCATGTTGTGGGGGTGCTTTGCTGCAGGAGGGACTGGTGCACTTCACTAAATAGATGGCATCATGTAGAATGGAAAATGATGTGGATATATTGAAGCAACATCTCAAGATATCAGTCAGGAAGTTAAAGCTTGCTCAAAAATGGGTCTTCCAAATGGACAATGACCCCAAGCATACTTCCAAAGTCGTGGCAAAATGGTTTAAGGACAACAAAGTCAAGGTATTGGAGGGCATCACAAAGCCTTGACCTCAATCCTATAGAAAATGTGTGGGTAGACTTGAAAAAGCGTTTGCGAGCAAGAAGGCCTACAAACCTGACTCAGTTATACCAGTTCCGTCAGGAGGAATGGGCCAAAATTCACCCAACTTATTGTGGGAAGCTTGTGGAAGGTTCCCGAAACGTTTGACCCAAGTTAAACAATTTAGAGGCAATGCTACCAAATACTAATTGAGTTTGTCAACTTTTGACCCACAGAAATATATAAAAGCTGAAATAAATCATTCTCTCTACTATTATTCTGGCATTTCACATTCTTAAAATAAAGTGGTGATCCTAACTGACCTAAGACAGGGAATTTTTACTCAGATTAAACATCAGGAATTGTGTGAAACTGAGTTTAAATGTATTTGGCTAAGGTGTATGTAAACTTCCGAATTGAACTGTTCATACATTCAACACACACACAACACCAAATCTATCCCTCCAGATGAAACCCACCAGATCCAACCACTCTAACTGCAATACCAATGCCTGTTTAATAGCCTGCTACACACACTCATCCATTTATTGGGGCCATTCAGATTGTCATAATGACGACGACTCAATGACTAGGAGGAGGAAGCAGCCAAGGCTCTGACGGTAATTGACCTCTCGTGCTTCAGTAGCTGTGGGTGCTGCTCTGCTTGTTGTGGTTGACCGTGCCTGGCATTAGGAGGGAGAACCCATGCTGTCCTTTCCTCATGGTCTGGTTTCCCATCCCGCCCCCTCTGGTCATGTGATCCCTCAACGTGGTGACATGTGTTGTTAAGGCTGACTGCAGTAAATGCTTTGGAGCGACCTAGAAAGGGAAGTCTGGCTTTGATATTCTGAGAGAAAGCAGAGAGTGAGCCACTCCTTTTGGAGGAAGAGGAGAGATCAAACACATGCAGGCTAAAGCTGCTCCCTCCTGGCCTGCTCGCTGTAACCCATTTGGCCAGAAACCCATTGCCAAACAGGTGCTCGGAGAGAAAAAGGCCCAATTTTAGCTGCTGGGTCGTGGCCCCTGGGAGCAGGAGCAGAATGTGAGTCAAATCCACTGTCATGTGTAGTGCAGCAGTACAGGTTTCTACATCTATTGTTTCTACTGGCCTGCGCTCCTCCATTCACCACTTAGTTTTTTTGAGGGTTGTTCTGTATTTTAACACAAACACTGTCAGCTTGTGGCATCAGGCAACATGGCATCATAACAGAAAAAACATTGTGATAGTGGTTCAATTATTTTTAGGAATAACAACAGTCTACTGTGTATCATGCATGTCAGTTTATATATGCCCAAAACAGTGACCTGGACAAGAGGGCTAAAGCTCTCTCGCTCTCTGTGCCATCGTGGGCTGAAGCTGAGCTTCATCAGGTAGTAGGCTTCAGGGATTGTCTGTAGAGTCTGTCAGGGTCGTCTGAGGTTGAGAGTGAATGGAGTCTGAGCAGTGTCACACAGCTCAGGTGTGTGTCTGAGAGATTCTACTGTAGTTATGCCTTTTGAAAGCCTGGCTGAATTAACTAGGATGGTGGCAGAGCAGCACTAAGGGCCCTGTGGTGACCCGACCCAGCCTCCACCTCCATGCAGCAGCGTGGAGGGTCACACATGCACCCGGCAGGCAGGACTACCATGGGATTAATTGTGTTAGATGCGTGCCGCTGGGACATGCCCGGCTCCGTCGAGAGAGATCCCCAGTGCTCTGTTCTGTTTGTTTTCTCACTCTGCCATGTCAACAAGGACCTTCTACATTAGAAGAATGTTGACTCACTGAGCTGTTCAGTCAGGTTCAGCAGTTCAGGACTGGATTACACATGAATCATCTGAACTCATTCTAATTCATACTGTTTATTTTATCTTTGTTTATTTTCTCCTCTGACTCTATATAAAGTCATTGCAGTGTATACTAACCAGGGAATAGTTTGGGTAACTCTGGTCTGCTCTCTGCCCCTCCAGGCAGTCCTGGCCGACGAAGATTGACATGCATCAGGACATCGAGGACAGTCTGGCAGCCTCCTCCATGTGCCACGCTGGTGGTCCCAGTCCCCCCGCCCGCAGCGCTGAGAGCCTTCTCAACGGACACCGCACCAAAGGCCTGCTGGAGCTCCGCAGGGACGAGAGCAACGCAGGGGCCTCCGGTGCCCCTGCCCCCGTTTCTGGACCCCTAGAGCTGGGGCCACGGCCCCTACACCCTCCACCTCCTCAGCCAAGCAGCGCAGCTGCCTGTTCAGGGTGGAGGAGGATGAAGGAGGAAGAGGACCCGTCCCCTCTGTCCACCCAAGTGATCCTGCGTCGCAAGGCTCCATCTATCACCAACCGGCTGACCTCCAGGAAGAGCGCCCCAGTCCTCAACCAGATCTTTGAGGAGGAGGGTGAGTCAGACGACGACTTCGACATGGATGAGGGCCTGCCACCCAAACTCAGCCGGCTAAAGATGAACATCGCTGCTGCAGCGGCCGGGTCGCCGGGCACCACTCAGAAACGCTATCACCGCCGCAAGAGCCAAGGCCGCGGCTCGTCCTGCTCCAGCTCAGAGACCAGCGACGACGACTCCGAGAGCCACCGCCGGCGTCTGGACAAAGACACAGGCTTCACCTATAGCTGGAACCGCAGGGACAGCAGTGAGGGCCCGCCTGGAAACTCAGGGGGAAATGGTGGAGGGAGCAGTGGAGGGCAGAGTAAACCCCCCGGGGAGGGGGGCAGTCCTCCTGGAGGGGGAGGTGGGGGGAGTAGTGACAATGGAGGGAGTGGTGGTAGTGGGGGGGGAGGTGGTAAGGGACAGGGTTCCCCCTCAAGTTGTTCTAACGGCAGCAGTAACCACTCGTCTTCAGGCTCAGGGTCCACGCGGAGACACTGTGCCTCCCGCAGCCCCGGGGCAGCAGAGCTGGTGGAGAGCCTGAAGCTCCTGAGCCTGTGTCTCAGCTCCCAGTTACAACACAGGGGGAGAAGTGGAGGCCCCGGCCTGGCAGGGGGGATGGGCCAGTTCATCATAGACCCTCAGAACCTGTCCAATAGTCTGTCCAGCAGCCTGTCAGCTGGCAGCGTCAAGACACAGGAGAGGTCCTCTTGGAAGATGTGCATCGGCTCCAACGGCAGCTTGGACCTGGAGTTAGACACCATCGCTCTGCCCACCACCGCTGTCAACACTCCAAGGTCATACACAGACCAAACAGCAGCAGCACTTAGTGAACTGGCCCTGGCCACCAAGGAGAATAACAAGCTGAACAAGCTGAAAAATAATGTTCTCCAGCTACCTCTGTGTGAAAAGAGCATCTCTGTGAACATCCAGCGCAGCCCTACAGAAGGGCTCCTGTGCACCTCTCAGGCCAGCTGCTGCCAGGTCATATGACACATACTCCCTGGCGACCCTCTGACACCACTCTGCCAGTCCAATCTGTCCAACCACAGTCACTGCTGTAGCATACGTCTGACCTCAGAACACCTCCCCATCACAACCTGCCTTCTTGCTGTTGTCTTAAAAGATGACACTTGTTATTGTTTTTGTTTGTTCACTAGGTCTATGAGCTGCATGCTGCAGGGGTTCTTTTGTTTTGTTTCTGCTACATCACTAGCTCCCCCTGGAATGAGCCGAGGTAACAGAACTTAACTCAATTCTAAGGTGAGTTGGGGTGTTGATATAAACATAAATATGGATGTTGGTTTGATTTTAGATTAACTATATTTTGGGGTACAAAATACCAAACTTTTAACAGTGGGTAAGTAGTAGCATGTGATAGTTAAAGGGTCAGCACTTAAATTAGATGCTAGGAGAGATAGAGGAGGACAGGACAGAGATACCATACAGCTGGGAGAGGTAGAGGAGGACAGGACAGAGATACCATACAGCTGGGAGAGGTAGAGGAGGACAGGACAGATACCAGTCACCATACAGCTGGGAGAGGTAGAGGAGGACAGGACAGAGATACCATACAGCTGGGAGAGGTAGAGGAGGAGCAGGACAGAGATACCATACAGCTGGGAGAGATAGAGAGGACAGGACAGAGATACCAGTCAGGACAGAGATACCATACAGCTGGGAGAGATAGAGGAGGACAGGACAGAGATACCAGCTGGGAGAGGTAGAGGAGGACAGGACAGAGATACAGCTGGGAGAGATAGGGAGGACAGGACAGAGATACCATACAGCTGGGAGAGATAGGAGGACAGGACAGAGATACCATACAGCTGGGAGAGATAGGAGGACAGGACAGAGATACCATACAGCTGGGAGAGATAGGAGGACAGGACAGAGATACCATACAGCTGGGAGAGATAGGAGGACAGGACAGAGATACCATACAGCTGGGAGAGGTAGAGGAGGACAGGACAGAGATACCAGTCACCATACAGCTGGGAGAGGTAGGGAGGACAGGACAGAGATACCAGAGATACCATACAGCTGGGAGAGGTAGAGGAGGACAGGACAGAGATACCAGTCACCATACAGCTGGGAGAGGTAGAGGAGGACAGGACAGAGATACAGGGGACAGGACAGAGATACCAGTCACCATACAGCTGGGAGAGGTACCATACAGGAGGACAGGACAGAGATACCAGTCACCATACAGCTGGGAGAGGGTAGAGGAGGACAGGACAGAGATATACCAGTCACCATACAGCTGGGAGGTAGAGGAGGACAGGACAGAGATACCAGTCACCATACAGCTGGGAGAGGTAGGAGGACAGGACAGAGATACCAGTCACCATACAGCTGGGAGAGGTAGAGGAGAACAGGACAGAGATACCAGTCACCATACAGCTGGGAGAGGTAGAGGAGGACAGGACAGAGATACCAGCTGGGAGAGGTAGAGGAGGACAGGACAGAGATACCATACAGCTGGGAGAGAGAGGAGGACAGGACAGATACCAGTCACCATACAGCTGGGAGAGGTAGAGGAGGAGCAGGACAGAGATACCAGTCACCATACAGCTGGGAGAGATAGGAGGAGGACAGGCTGGGACCAGGACAGAGATACCAGTGGGACAGCAGAGATACCAGTCACCATACAGCTGGGAGAGATAGAGGCTGGGAGGACAGGACAGAGATACCAGTCACCATACAGCTGGGAGAGGTAGGAGGACATGACAGAGATACCAGACAGGAGAGGTAGAGGATGACAGGACAGATACCAGTCACCATACAGCTGGGAGAGGTAGAGGAGGACAGGACAGAGATACCAGTCACCATACAGCTGGGAGAGGTAGGGAGGACAGGACAGAGATACCAGTCAGCTGGGAGAGAGACAGGACAGGACAGAGATACCAGTCACCATACAGCTGGGAGAGGTAGGAGGTACCAGTCACCATACAGCTGGGAGAGGAGGAGGACAGGACAGAGATACCAGTCACCATACAGCTGGGAGAGGTAGAGGAGGACAGGACAGAGATACCAGTCACCATACAGCTGGGAGAGGTAGAGGAGAACAGGACAGAGATACCAGTCACCATACAGCTGGGACAGAGATACCAGTCACCATACAGCTGGGAGAGGAGGTAAGGAGGATACTCATACAGCTGGGAGTGAGGGACAGGACAGAGATACCAGTCACCATACAGCTGGGAGAGGTAGGGAGAACAGGAGGATACCAGGACAGGACAGACAGAGATACCAGTCACCATACAGCTGGGAGAGGTAGAGGAGGACGGACAGGACAGAGATACCAGTCACCATACAGCTGAGAGGGTAGAGGAGGACAGGACAGGACAGAGATACCAGTCACCATACAGCTGGGAGAGGTAGAGGAGGACAGGACAGAGATACCAGTCACCATACAGCTGGGAGAGGTAGAGGAGGACCGACAGGACAGAGATACCAGTCACCATACAGCTGAGAGAGGTAGAGGAGGACAGGACAGGACAGAGATACCAGTCACCATACAGCTGGGAGAGGTAGAGGAGGACAGGACAGAGATACCAGTCACCAGACAGCTGAGAGAGGTAGAGGAGGACAGTACAGGACAGAGATACCAGTCACCATACAGCTGGGAGAGGTAGAGGAGGACAGGACAGAGATACAGTCACCATACAGCTGGGAGAGGTAGAGCAGACAGGATACCAGTCACATACAGCTGGGAGAGGTAGAGGAGGACAGGACAGAGATACCAGTCACCATACAGCTGGGAGAGGTAGAGGAGAGGACAGGACAGAGATACCAGTCACCATACAGCTGGGAGAGGTAGGAGGACAGGACAGAGATACCAGTCACCATACAGCTGGGAGAGGTAGAGGAGAGCAGGACAGGACAGAGATACCAGTCACCATACAGCTGGGAGAGGTAGGAGGACAGGACAGAGATACCAGTCACCATACAGCTGGGAGAGGTAGAGGAGGACAGGACAGAGATACCAGTCACCATACAGCTGGGAGGTCAGGACAGAGATACCAGTCACCATACAGCTGGGAGAGGTAGAGGAGGACAGGACAGAGATACCAGTCACCATACAGCTGGGAGAGGTAGAGGAGGACAGGACAGAGATACCAGTCACCATACAGCTGGGGGAGGTAGAGGAGGACAGGACAGAGATACCAGTCACCATACAGCTGGGAGAGGTAGAGGAGGACAGGACAGAGATACCAGTCACCATACAGCTGGGGGAGGTAGAGGAGGACAGGACAGAGATACCAGTCACCATACAGCTGGGAGAGGTAGAGGAGGACAGGACAGAGATACCAGTCACCATACAGCTGGGGGAGGTAGAGGAGGACAGGACAGAGATACCAGTCACCATACAGCTGGGGGAGGTAGACAGGACAGAGATACCAGTCACCATACAGCTGGGAGAGGTAGAGGAGGACAGGACAGAGATACCAGTCACCATACAGCTGGGAGAGGTAGAGGAGGACAGGACAGAGATACAGTCACATACAGCTGGGAGAGGTAGAGGAGGACAGGACAGAGATACCAGTCACCATACAGCTGGGAGAGGTAGAGGAGGACAGGACAGAGATACCAGTCACCATACAGCTGGGAGAGGTAGAGAGGACAGGACAGAGATACCAGTCACCATACAGCTGGGAGAGGTAGAGGAGGACAGGACAGAGATACCAGTCACCATACAGCTGGGAGAGGTAGAGGAGGACAGGACAGAGATACCAGTCACCATACAGCTGGGAGAGGTAGGGGAGGATAGGACAGAGATACCAGTCACCATACAGCTGGGAGAGGTAGAGGAGGACAGGACAGAGATACCAGTCACCATACAGCTGGGAAAGGTAGAGGAGGACAGGACAGAGATACCAGTCACCATACAGCTGGGAGAGGTAGAGGAGGACAGGACAGAGATACCAGTCACCATACAGCTGGGAGAGGTAGAGGAGGACAGGACAGAGATACCAGTCAACATACAGCTGGGAGAGGTAGAGGAGGACAGGACAGAGATACCAGTCACCATACAGCTGGGAGAGGTAGAGGAGGACAGGACCATACAGCTGGGGAGAGGAGGTACAGGACAGAGATACCAGTCACAGCTGGGAGGTAGAGGAGGACAGGACAGAGATACCAGTCACCATACAGCTGGGAGAGGTAGAGGAGGACAGGACAGAGATACCAGTCACCATACAGCTGGGAGAGGTAGAGGAGGACAGGACAGAGATACCAGTCACCATACAGCTGGGGAGAGGTAGAGGAGGACAGGACAGAGATACCAGTCAGCATAGGAGGATAGGACGGACAGAGATACCAGTCTGCTGGGGAGGGTAGAGGAGGACAGGACAGAGATACCAGTCACCATACAGCTGGGAGAGGTAGAGGAGGACAGGACAGAGATACCAGTCACCATACAGCTGGGAGAGGTAGAGGAGGACAGGACAGAGATACCAGTCACCATACAGCTGGGGAGGTAGGGAGGACAGGACAGAGATACCAGTCACCATACAGCTGGGGAGGTAGAGGAGGACAGGACAGAGATACCAGTCACCATACAGCTGGGGATAGAGGAGACAGGACAGAGATACCAGTCACCATACAGCTGGGAGAGGTAGAGGACAGGACAGAGATACCAGTTACCATACAGCTGGGGGAGGTAGAGGAGGACAGGACAGAGATACCAGTCACCATACAGCTGGGAGAGGTAGAGGAGGACAGGACAGAGATACCAGTCACCATACAGCTGGGAGAGGTAGAGGAGGACAGGACAGAGATACCAGTCACCATACAGCTGGGAGAGGTAGAGGAGGACAGGACAGAGATACCAGTTACCATACAGCTGGGGGAGGTAGAGGAGGACAGGACAGAGATACCAGTCACCATACATGGTCCTGGAGGAAGGGAAGTAACCTGTAACCTTCATGTTGATATAAGCTCCTGCCATGCAGTCACATGGCAACGACCAACTGAGACAGAAACTTGGTAACCTCTAGAGATGTTTTAATTTGATTCATTGATTAACCTCATTTTACAGTGACCTACTGTCTAAAACGTTATTTCACTTTGATATTGCACACAGACAATCTGTTTTATGTTCGTATTTTTAAGTGTATGGAATTAAAGATGCATTTTAGATGGCTATACAGCTCACTGAATTGATTTTGAAGGCAACATGAGTTTCCAAACCGCTGTTTAACAAGTGCTACTTCAACACATGGGGTTTACTTTGGTGTTACTGAGAGCCAGTAACCTGGAAAATAAGGCTTCGTCTTTATTCCAATCTCAATGCACTCGTCTTCAGGCACAATACATTAACCTATTTGGGTCAAATACTACTATACTTACTATTGTATAGTGAATACAGGTAGGACTGCAATCTTTTAGACACTATTCTAACAGAAAGGGTCATTCATCTGTAATTATAACTACTGCTATTCATTTGCAAATTGGGCAAACTCCTGAAATGATTCAAAGTTCATGACAACGTGTCAAACTGAATGTAAAGGACACTGGTAGACGAGTAGTGTCTTTTCTCCTGTGCTGGGCCTCAAGGTAGCAGGCAAGCAGACCCACACAGATTTGATGTGGTCCCGTTCACATGTTGGTCATGGCCTTGGTTGACCTCCTGCCATGTTGACGTAACATCTTAGAAATGGCATTTTAAAATCAATAGAAGAGCATGAGAATTGAAAAGAAAAAATGTACTCATGAATTGAAAACTGCACTGGGTCTCTGTATTCCAGTGGACCCACACACGTCTTTGCTTTGTTAGACTGTTTCACTTTCTGTTACTGTAACTGACTGGTCTTCTGACTGGCCTGGCAGGCTGATCTTCTGACTGGTCTGGCAGGCTGGTCTTCTGACTGTCCTGGCAGGCTGATCTTTGACTGGTCTGGCAGGCTGGTCTTCTGACTGGTCTGGCAGACTGGTCTTCTGACTGGTCTGGCAGGCTGGTCTTCTGACTGGTCTGGCAGGCTGGTCTTCTGACTGGTCTGGCAGGCTGGTCTTCTGACTGGTCTGGCAGACTGGTCTTTGACTGGCCTGGCAGACTGGTCTTCTGACTGGTCTGGCAGGCTGATCTTTGACTGGTCTGGCAGGCTGGTCATTTGACTGGCCTGGCAGGCTGGTTTAAAGGGTATATGTTGAGTATGTATATATGTTTTAAAAGTTATATTTTTGAATGATCTGCTGTTTTTAAAATTATTCTATGTTGAAGTGGGCGGCCCGTGAGTCTTTCGTTGGGGACTAACATCGCAGTGTGTGTCACACACACCCACACCTTACTGGACACTGCAGGGTGAAGGTTTTACATTCAGGATTAGTGGTTCAGTAGAGCACATGCACCTTTCAGGAGAGATTCCTGTCTGTAAGCTTTAAAGGACTGGGCTTAGTAAAGAAGGAAAGAAATGGGGTTGTAGGGAGATGTGGGGATATATTTTAAGGGCATTGGCAATAAGCTACATGTTGCAGCTATCTGTAAATCAACATATTTTTGTTTTATATTTCAACCCTGTACAGCCTTCGATTTAAAGGCACCTCGGACTAAAACTAACAGAGAAAGATATCTTGAGTATTTTTTTTCTTTTGAAACAAAATGTCTGTAAATAGAGATGTAAATATGGTGCTCTATATTTAGAGACGGCAGAGTGAACCTCTTGGTGCAGAGCTGTAAGTATAGCCTTATTAGGAATGGGTGTCTCCAAGAAAAGAACATGACTTTATTCATGTCAGCCAGTCTGACCGTTGTCTTACCCAGATGTAAACAGCTGAATGACATGTGCATGTGTTATATGTTTAACATTATCGATCCAAGGACATCGAGAGAGGAAAACCATCCACTGAATGTTACTGGACCAAACCATGTACTGGCTAAATGAAAATATGAAATGGCAGAATTATTCAATGTATTATTCTGTAGTTGATACCTGTTGTGAACAGTTACATATAGCTATGGTAATATCCTAAATAAAATGTTGTGGGAAATGACGTCTTATAAACGAGTCTAGTCTTTTCTGTGCTCGCGATGCATTGATGACACGCCTGTCTCCCAAGTGGGTCTGTGTTCTGTCAGATGCAACTTCGATCACTTGTTGCTAAAGGAATTGACAGAAAATAATCCATTACACTGTACAGTGTCGATCCCCCATGTTGCACCATAACTTTATCTTGTCAACTATTTACCTCCGAGCTTCATCCAAGAGGTGGATCACTGATCGGTGTGCTGGTAGTTTACCTGGTGGCGTTGCTTTTAAGATGAATCATCAGCCTAATCTCTGTTAAATGTCCCTATCCCTATATAGTGCACTAGTTTGCATAGTCAAAAGTAATGCACAGTGTAGGGAATAGGGTGCCAGTTAAGGGCACATGACTTAGGAGAACTCTAATTAGAACAATCTTGGTGCATCACCATGATCAGACTCCAGAGACTTTTCCCTCCAGGGTAGAGACCAGTTAAATATGCAGGCCACAGAGCCCCTCTGCTGAAAGGTATTCTGCCAGGATTTACAACTCCTTATGCTGCTGCCAGAAGACACCAGTAACCCCTGAAGAGCAACTTATATAGAGCCTTCACCTTCAGAAAGTTTTCAGAACCATTTTGTGTTGCAGCCTGAATTCAAAATGTAGTCAATATTTTTCTGTCACTCATCGACATAATACCCCATAATTGTATGAAATGGTAGCAAATGTATTACATGAAATGCAGAATTAGGTCTGTCTCAGCAGTCTTTGGGTAGGTCTGTATCAGCTTTGAGTCGTCTTGGTCTGTATCAGCTTTGAGTCGTCTTGGGTAGGTCTGTATCAGCTTTGAGTCGTCTTGGGTAGGTCTGTATCAGCTTTGAGTCGTCTTGGGTAGGTCTGTATCAGCTTTGAGTCGTCTTGGGTAGGTCTGTATCAGAGTCGTCTTAGGTCTGTAATTAAATGGGTAGGTCTGTATCAGCTTTGATGTTGGGTATCTGTAAATTGAAATAGGTCTGTATCAGCTTTGAGTCGTCTTGGGTAGGTCTGTATCAGCTTTGAGTCGTCTTGGGTAGGTCTGTATCAGCTTTGAGTCGTCTTGGGTAGGTCTGTATCAGCTTTGAGTCATCTTGGGTAGGTCTGTATCAGCTTTGAGTCATCTTGGGTAGGTCTGTATCAGCTTTGCACAACTAGATTTGGGGATTTTCTCCTATTCTTCCTTGCAGATTTTCTCAAGCTGTGTTAAGTTAGATGGAGAGCAGCGGTGAACAACAGTCTTCAAGTCTTCCCACAGATTTTCAATGGTATTCAAGTTTGGACTTTGGTTGGATCACTCAGACTTTCACATTGTTCTGAAGCCATTCCAGTGTTGCTTTGGCTTTATGCTTGGGGTCATTGTCCTGTTGGGACGTAAATCTTTGCTCCAGTCTAAGGTCGTTCGCGTTCTGATAAAGGATTTGCCTGTATTTGGCGCCATTCATTGTTCCCTCCATCCTTAACAGTCTTCCAGTCCCCTACTGCTGAAAAGCATCCCCATAGCATGATGCTGCCACCACCATGCTTCACAATGGGGATGGTGTTAGACTGGTGATGAGCTGTGCCTGATTTTATCCAGACAGAGCTTTGCATTCAGGCCAAATAGTTTTTAAAAATGTACCTTTTTGAAAACTCCTGGTATGCTGTCATGTGCCTTTTTCTCAGGAGTAGCTTCCTTCTTGCTACTCTCCCATAAAGCCCAGATTGAAGTGCTGTAGAGACTAGTCCTGGCAGGTTATCCCATCTCAGCCAAGGACAACTCTGTAGTTCTGAGTGGTCATTGGGTTCTTGGTCCCTTCCCTGACCAAGGTCCTTCTTGCCTGTTTGGTTGGCGGACAGCTCTTGGCAGAGTCTGGGTAGTTCCATTTCCCAATAATGGAGACCACTGTGCTCTTGGAAACTTTCAACACTTGTTTTCTACTCTTCCCCAGATATATGCCTCATCACAGTTCCTCTCTGAGAGTTACGGACAGTTCCTGGGACTTTATGGTATAGTTTCTGCACTGTCAACTGTGGACCTTTATATAGACGTGTGTTTCTTTCTAAATCCATTGAATTGGTCACAGGTGTCACTACAACTTGGAGTCCATCTCAAGATCAAAGAGATGGATGCACTGGACGTCAGTTTGGAGTGTCAAAGCATCGGGGTTGGATACTCATACACATTATTGTAGATTTCTCTATTTCATTGTCAGTAAATGTGCAAACATGTTTTAACTTTGTCATTATGGCGTGAAGGGTGAGATTGTTCATATTTTAACATTTTGAATTCGGTTGTAACAACAAAATGTGTAATAAGGCAAGAGGTATGAATACTTTCTGAAGGCCCTGTACCTCTGTCCTTAGAGGTAGAGCATGTAGACGGGACACTAGAGGGATCATCAACTAGATTCAGTCACAGACTGAGTGGATGGTCAGGGGGCCCGAACATAATTACAAATCTGTCCTTACAGAGGTAGAGCATGTAGACGGGACACTAGAGGGATCATCAACTAGATTCAGTCACAGACTGAGTGGATGGTCAGGGGGCCCGAACATAATTACAAATCTGTCCTTACAGAGGTAGAGCATGTAGACGGGACACACTAGAGGGATCATCAACTAGATTCAGTCACAGACTGAGTGGATGGTCAGGGGCCGAACATAATTACAAATCTGTCCTTACAGAGGTAGAGCATGTAGACGGGACACTAGAGGGATCATCAGTCACTAGATTCAGCCGAGGAGGTAGAGCATGTAGACGGGACACTAGAGGATCAAATCAACTGTTCAGTCACAAATGTTCTGGAGTGGATGGTCAAAACATAATTACAAATAATTTGTAGACTGCAAATTTACCGCTAGAAGCCAAAACAGATATTTGACTAAACGATCATTTCAAACCTTGTTTACAGTTGATAAACGATAATGTCTCTACTGTCTAAATAACAGACTGGGGAGAAGATTTATGTTCCAACAGGACAATGACCCCAAGCAAACATCCAAAGCAATGCTGGAATGGCTTCAGAACAACAATGTGAACATCCTTGAGTGGCTCAGCCAAAGCTGATACAGACATACATATCAAGACGATCAGGGTGTAATTGCCGCCGAAGGTGCTTCTACAATGTATTGACTCAGGAGTGTGAATACTTCTAGAAATTAGGTATCTGTATTTCATTTTCAATACATTTGGAAAAACTTGTCACTTTGTCATTATGGGGTATTGTGTGTAGATGGGTGGGGAAAACCTGAACTCGAGAATGGAGACACTTGTAAGCATATATGTTTTGTATAGATTTATTTGAGGAAAGGGATGCTGGGTTTGTTTGGTTTCAATAATGCTGTTCTGAACCATTTTTAAACACTTGGTGATATTGTGATGGCAAACTGTAGTGAGTGTAGGTACAGCATATAGCATATAAAACTAATCTTGACAGCATGTCATGTCAAAGGCACAAGCCGCTCTGAGGGGGGTCTTCAAGAGCACACGGACTAATAGCATAAATTTTAGAAAATCTATGAATTTCCACTCACATACATTCTAAGTATCACTACTTCTGATTGATAGTCATTGATTAGACTGAGTAACAATGACCATGATAGTTGCAGGCTGTGAGGAGTATTTAACACTACGTAGCATACCATGCTTCAGTATGAAACAGAGGAGGCTGGTAGGAGGAGCTATAGGAGGACGGGCTCATTGAAATGTATGGAATCAAACATGGTTTCCATGTGTTCCATTAATTCCATTCCAGTCTTTACAACTTCTCTGTAGCATACTGAAGCATCACCATCGATAATTAGATCTCTCCTATCTCCATGTGTAGTACCACTATGGATCAGATAACACCCTGGCTGTGTGACTCAGTTGGTAGAGCATGGTGCTTGCAACTCCAAGGATCGTGGGTTTGAGTCCTGCTGGAGCCACAAATACATCATGATGCATGACTAAGTCAATTTGGATAAAATTGTCTGCTTAATGGCATATATTATACTCTGGCAACACTATGTAAACGTCTGAAGGATCTCAATGCTAAAGCACATCATTATGCCAGAATTACTAAGACTTGCACGTGTTTAGTCCTCCATTTTGAAAGCAGTTCTACTTAGATAATGTCTCTGACAGACCTAGTGATACTGGATGGAGCCCTACCTCATAACTGACTATAGTGGCTTGTAAGCAAAGCTGTTGGTCTAAAACTCTTGTCTAATGTGAAAACCTATTTTTTGAAAAGTAATTCATGTCATCTGTTGGTGGAATGCTGTCTGGATATAATTACCAAAGGCCATCTATCTCAAACTGAACCACCTCCACCAATTCCATAATGGCCACATGAACATGAAAGTCTATGTAACACAGCATACTACCCTCAACCGCATCCATACACCTTCAATGACCTATCATTTAACACCTTAACCAGGGCCTGACATTCTGCCCGCTGGCCCGGGAGGTTTTGGAAACCCTCAGGGCCAGTTGCTGAAAATAAATATTGTAAAATGCTATATTAAATCTAGGCTATATAATAAAGAATTCCTGAAGCTGTGAGTTCGTTATGTTGATTATTTATCACACGCGCCATAAACTACACATTAAGCCTAGCTTGAGATTGTTGTGTGGAGCAGCTCACTGAAGACCGACAGCGACAGGGAACATCTTCAAGGTTCTGATAAATACCAATACATGCTAAGGCAAGTATGGGTATGCAAACCTGCAATAAAACGTTCCTTTGCGCAATTGTCATCATAGAATAGCCTAACTTGATAATCAGACCTCTCTTCGAGGCTATTTGGTCCTAGATAAGTCATTGAAGGTAGCCGATTTAGAAGTTGCACTGCAATTTAATTATTCCTTGATTGAATTTATTTCTGATCATTTTTTATGAGAGATCTATCCGCTTTCATTTGTTTCCCGCGCAGGTCTGTTGCCATCTTTATGGTAAAACCACGTGCAGTGATTATGAGCAAGACAACCAGTGGAATGTTGGCTTCAACTTGTTTTCCATACACATCGTTCCGTTACAAGGGGGAACCCGGTTTTTTCTGTTTTAAAACATGATACAATAAATCCTCAACATTTCATGCCACAGACATCATTAGTGTGTTTGTGTTGGGAGCATCTCCATACAGTCTATTAGTCAGATAATGTCTGCTTTATTCTGACAGGTTTTAGAATGTAAAGTATGTTTATGTCATTGCATAATGCCACGTGGAAGGCGTAATAAAACACGCATTATTCTCTAAGTTGTTATGCATACTGGTTTGCTTACTAGTTTTGAGGGGATTTATTTCGATAGGCTATGACAATTCAATATAAAATGTAAGTCCTTCAAAATTACAATTAACTGCCCGAAAAATCATTGAATTTAACTTCCCAATGTCTGTATAAATCCTGTAGGCTACTTGCTCAGCCCAAATGAAAGATAAAATCACTAGCTGTTGAATTGATGCTCATCATTCACTTGCCTGCCAGATGTTGACTGGTGCCAGTATTTCTTTCATTCGGCCAAACTGACCTGAATGTCAAGCCCTGCCTAAACATTACATTTGACCTGAATGTCAAGCCCTGCCTAAACATTACATTTGACCTGAATGTCAAGCCCTGCCTTAACATTACATTTGACCTGAATGTCAAGCCCCTGCCTAAACATTACATTTGACCTGAATGTCAAGCCCTGCCTAAACATTACATTTGACCTGAATGTCAAGCCCTGCCTTAACATTACATTTGGTACGCAAATGCATTTCCAACAGTGGTTTCCGGAGGACACTAACATAAAGTCTTGTTCTCTGGTCAGATCTGAATCTTTAGTTTAGAGGCTTAGTCTTCATGATTGTTTTAATCACATCCAGTAATGTTCTCTAGACATCTGCAGGTAATACACTACACTCAGAAAAACAGTAATGTTCTCTAGACATCTGCAGGTAATACACTACACTCAGAAAAACAGTAATGTTCTCTAGACATCTGCAGGTAATACACTACACTCAGAAAAACAGTAATGTTCTCTAGACATCTGCAGGTAATACACTACACTCAGAAAAACAGTAATGTTCTCTAGACATCTGCAGGTAATACACTACACTCAGAAAAACAGTAATGTTCTCTAGACATCTGCAGGTAATACCTGGCAAACAGTGCAGAGGTTAAGAGCATCAAACCAGGTTTAACAACCAACCGTTTATATATATAAAAAAAAATTACTTTTGGATATTTTATGCATAAATAAGCTTTGAGCTAATTGAGAAAGAAAGAAAACAGTCTATGTGAATCTTTCTCCTTTGGAAGGGCATGTTCCATCTGGAGTTTAGCCCATCTTCATCTTGTCAGTATCTGAACCATCGGCCTCTTCTCTTCTCATCACTTATCAGTCTTTGGGATCCCCGAGGCCTCCAGCATTTTCTGTAACAGTGTAAAATGTGATTAATATCTCTTATGTTCTACCTAACTGCCACATGAACATGAAAAGTCTATGTAACACAGCATACTACCCTCAACCGCATCCATACACCATACAATAACTTGTCGGCTGTGGTATTTTGGATGCAGTATTTGCAAGAATAACTGCAGTTATACTGCACTGTAATGCTTCGATCACACCGACAGCGTCATTACATGTTGGTAATGTTGGTACACCAGAGTTCCATTCCTTTCAAGGAAACGCTGCGTTGGTTTATCAACCGCATGCATCAAACTGGATGTGTAGACGCCTTGACAGGAATGGTAGCAGAAGGTGAATGTTGAACTTTGTTACATGCATATCCAGGTGACGCTGTGTTGGCAGCGTAACTGCAGTTACAATGCAAAAGTACTGCAGTAAAATGTGTTTTTAATTTTGGACACATTATTTGCAGCATACTGCACTCTGATTGCAATCTGTTTCCATAAGGGAGAGCA
Source organism: Oncorhynchus keta (assembly GCF_023373465.1). NCBI lineage: Eukaryota > Metazoa > Chordata > Actinopteri > Salmoniformes > Salmonidae > Oncorhynchus > Oncorhynchus keta. The sequence continues at coordinate 264,649 of NW_026280305.1, read as the reverse complement.
TGGCGTTGTAACAAGGTAGTGGGTTCCATTTCTGGGTCCACCCATACTTAAAATATATGCACGCATGATTAAGTCGCTTTGGATAAACGCGTCTGCTAAATGGCATATATTATAATATATAAATATTAACGCTTTTCAGTGTTGGAGCCGCTTTTTAAAATAAAACAAACATAAGCACAGTGTTAGCTTGCTTTAACAAATATACAGAGTTCTCCTCTCTCTCGCTCTAAATGACATTAAGCCTCCCGAGGAGAGGAAACCAGAGCTTCAAAACAGCATTACATCTCCAAATTACAGTGGTTCTGGAACCTCTTAACAAGACCTGGAGATCTTCACCAGATGGAGTTCTTATTTTAAAATAGAATACTTTTCTACAACACAGGCCTTCTCCCCAGACTCTAATCTCAGCTGAGTTTAATCAATTCATTCCACTGCCTCCAGCGCACCCGAGCAAATTACATTCTGGGTTCAAATGTGTTACGTGCAATTAACGTTTCAATCCAACACACGGATCAATGGGAGAGTTTCTTTGCTGATGGAGGTCTTTTTATTCACAGTGGATCCATAAGGGGAGAGCAGGATTAAATACATAGACCTCCGGTTCCCCACAGGGAGAGAGTGTGGCGGTGTACTCAACACCCCGCCCAGGCTAATCTACTGCAGCTACTTGTTCTGGAAAACCAAACGGACAGTCACATTAATAGTGTGTCATGGTCTGTAAATGCAGTCTGTATTTATGCTGTTGTTTGCACTTGCCGGAACATTCTGAGGTTGTCCTCCTGACAGACTTGTTTGCACTTGTTGTTGTAGTCGCCATAACTACAGTGCAACGAAAAACACACAGACAGACACATACACACTCGCGCCACAGAGGATATTCATCTCATTTGTAATTTCAGCAGTAACAGAAATCAAACTCCTCTTTGCTCAGAGAATTGTTCAATGGCTGCCAGGATCCTGCCGGGAGCCATACAAAGTTCTCTCTGAGGGAAGCCCATGGCAATAAATGATGCCTTCACAGCTCACACCACTTATCAGAGGAGAGAGGAGGGGGAGGAGAGGGGCCAGCAGAGAGAGGAGAGGAGAGGGGAGAGGGGCCGGCAGCAGGCGAGTGAGGTAGAGGGGAGAGAGAGAGGTAGAGAGAGAGAGGAGGGAGAGAGGGGCCGGCAGAGGTAGAGAGAGGGATGGTATAGAGAGAGAAGTCAACTAATGTCCTGGTTTTCCAGCAGTCACCTAGTTGTAATAAGGAGGAAGGCTCCAGCAGAGAGAGCTATACTGCAGATTGACAGAGAGGGCCCTCCCTCACTACAAACCCCCACTCTCCCTGTGAGGTAGTATACACTTTAGTAAGTCAAGAGTGACTAATGTCCTGACATCAGTTTTCCAGCATGTTGAGCTATTGCCTAGGCATGTTAGTATTGATCATGTCCTGGTCGTGAGGAGGAAGGCTGAAGCAGACTGGGCTGAGCGGGAACTGTTAGTTGTAGGGAGGCGAGCAGGCCAGAGGTGGATGAACACAGTGCCAGCAGATTGACAGGACAGAGAGCCTCTCTCTCACTCAGCACTGCTCAGGTTGTGGCCTATGTACTAGGATATACCTCCCACTCACTGCACTGCTCAGGTTGTGGCCTATGTGCTAGGATATACCTCCCACTCACTGCACTGCTCAGGTTGTGGCCTATGTACTAGGATATACCTCCCACTCACTACACTGATCAGGTTGTGGCCTATGTACTAGGATATACATTTACATTTTACATTTAAGTCATTTCCCACTCACTGCACGCTCTTATGGCCTAGAGCGACCTCCCTACAAGGTTGGTGCATTCACCTTATGCATCCAGTGGAACAGCCACTTTACAATAGTGCATCTAAATCTTTTGCTCAGGGGGCCTATGTAAGGATTACTTATCCTATCCTAGGTATTCCTTAAAGACTGGTGGGGGTTTCAGGTGTCTCCGGAAGGTGGTGATTGTCCATGTCACTGCGTCGTGAGGCCTAGTTTGTTCCACCATTGGGTTGTGGCCAGAGCAGGATATACCTCCCAGTTTTGACTGGGCTGAGGCCCTGGAACTGTACTTCCTCAGTGGGCCTAGGGGGATATACGAGCAGGCCAGAGGTGGATGAAGGATATACCTCAGTGCCCTTGTTTGGGTGTAGGGATATACCTGATCAGAGCCTGGGCCCTAGGTACTGAGGTGCCTTCCCCTCACAGCTCCGTAGGCAAGCACCATGGTCTTGTGGCCTATGCGGATATCTCCCACTCCCTGCACTGCTCAGGTTGTGGCCTATGTACTAGGATATACCTCCCACTCACTGCACTGCTCAGGTTGTGGCCTATGTACTAGGATATACCTCCCACTCACTGCACTGCTCAGGTTGTGGCCCACATGTACTAGGATATACCTCCCACTCACTGCACTGCTCAGGTTGCGGCCTATGTACTAGGATATACCTCCCACTCACTGCACTGCTCAGGTTGTGGCCTATGTACTAGGATATACACTCCCCCTCACTGCACTGCTCAGGTTGTGGCCTATGTACTAGGATATACCTCCCACTCCTGCACTGCTCAGGTTGTGGCCTATGTACTAGGATATACCTCCCACTCACTGCACTGCTCAGGTTGTGGCCTATGTATTACCTCCCTCCTGGATATGGCCTCCACTCCCTGCACTGCTCAGGTTGTGGCCTATGTACTAGGATATACCTCCCACTCACTGCACTGCTGAGGTTGTGGCCTATGTACTAGGATATACCTCCCACTCACTGCACTGTAGAAACAGATGCAACGCATATCCATATTCACCACTGCTCGTATGCCCCATTTTCATCCCATCTTTATTCCTCTCTGCACTGGGCCCCAACTTCCCTGGACTATCAGGCGTCAGTAACAAGCCTCTCTCCTGATGATTAACTTCACTGGACTATCAGGCGTCAGTAACAAGCCTCTCTCCTGATGATTAACTTCCTGGACTATCAGGCGTCAGGACCAGGAGTCAGTAACAAGCCTCCTGATGATGAACTTCCCTGGACTATCAGGAGTCAGTAACAAGCCTCTCTCTGATGATGAACCTGACTATCAGGCGTCAGAACAAGCCTCTCTCCTGATGACTTCCCTGGATCAGGAGTCAGTAACAAGCCTCTCCTGATGATGAACTTCCTAGACTATCAGGAGTCAGTAACAAGCCTCTCTCCTGATGATGAACTTCCCTGGACTATCAGGAGTCAGTAACAAGCCTCTCTCCTGATGATGAACTTCCCTGGACTATCAGGAGTCAGTAACAAGCCTCTCTCCTGATGATGAACTTCCCTGGACTATCAGGTGTCAGTAACAAGCCTCTCTCCCTGATGATGAACTTCCCTGGACTACCAGGCGTCAGTAACAAGCCTCTCTCCTGATGATTAACGTCCCTGGACTATCAGGCGTCAGTAACAAGCCTCTCTCCTGATGATGAACTTCCCTGGACTATCAGGCGTCAGTAACAAGCCTCTCTCCTGATGATGAACTTCCCTGGACTATCAGGCGTCAGTAACAAGCCTCTCTCCTGATGATGAACTTCCCTGGACTATCAGGAGTCAGTAACAAACCTCTCTCCTGATGATGAACTTCCCTGGACTATCAGGCGTCAGTAACAAGCCTCTCTCTGATGATGAACTTCCCTGGACTATCAGGCGTCAGTAACAAGCCTCTCTCCTGATGATGAACTTCCCTGGACTATCAGGAGTCAGTAACAAGCCTCTCTCCTGATGATGAACTTCCCTGGACTATCAGGAGTCAGTAACAAGCCTCTCTCCTGATGATGAACTTCCCTGGACTATCAGGAGTCAGTAACAAGCCTCTCTCTGATGATGAACTTCCCTGGACTATCAGGTGTCAGTAACAAGCCTCTCTCCTGATGATGAACTTCCCTGGACTACCAGGCGTCAGTAACAAGCCTCTCTCCTGATGATTAACGTCCTGGACTATCAGGCGTCAGTAACAAGCCTCTCTCCTGATGATGAACTTCCCTGGACTATCAGGCGTCAGTAACAAGCCTCTCTCCTGATGATGAACTTCCCTGGACTATCAGGCGTCAGTAACAAGCCTCTCTCCTGATGATGAACTTCCTGGACTATCAGGAGTCAGTAACAAGCCTCTCTCCTGATGATGAACTTCCCTGGACTATCAGGAGTCAGTAACAAACCTCTCTCCTGATGATGAACTTCCCTGGACTATTAGGTGTCAGTAACAAGCCTCTCTCTGATGATGAACTTCCTGGACTATCAGGAGTCAGTAACAAGCCTCTCTCCTGATGATGAACTTCCCTGGACTATCAGGAGTCAGTAACAACCCTCTCTCCTGATGATGAACTTCCCTGGACTATCAGGAGTCAGTAACAAACCTCTCTCTGATGATGAACTTCCCTGGACTATCAGGAGTCAGTAACAAGCCTCTCTCCTGATGATGAACTTCCCTGGACTATCAGGCGTCAGTAACAAGCCTCTCTCCTGATGATTAACTTCACTGGACTATCAGGTGTCAGTAACAAGCCTCTCTCCTGATGATGAACTTCCCTGGACTATCAGGTGTCAGTAACAAGCCTCTCTCCTGATGATGAACTTCCTTGGACTATCAGGAGTCAGTAACAAGCCTCTCTCCTGATGATGAACTTCCCTGGACTATCAGGTGTCAGTAACAAGCCTCTCTCCTGATGATGAACTTCCTTGGACTATCAGGAGTCAGTAACAAGCCTCTCTCCTGATGATGAACTTCCCTGGACTATCAGGTGTCAGTAACAAGCCTCTCTCCTGATGATGAACTTCCTTGGACTATCAGGTGTCAGTAACAAGCCTCTCTCCTGATGATGAACTTCCCTGGACTATCAGGTGTCAGTAACAAGCCTCTCTCCTGATGATGAACTTCCTTGGACTATCAGGAGTCAGTAACAAGCCTCTCTCCTGATGATGAACTTCCCTGGACTATCAGGAGTCAGTAACAAGCCTCTCTCCTGATGATGAACTTCCTTGGACTATCAGGTGTCAGTAACAAGCCTCTCTCCTGATGATGAACTTCCCTGGACTATCAGGTGTCAGTAACAAGCCTCTCTCCTGATGATGAACTTCCTTGGACTATCAGGAGTCAGTAACAAGCCTCTCTCCTGATGATGAACTTCCCTGGACTATCAGGTGTCAGTAACAAGCCTCTCTCCTGATGATGAACTTCCCTGGACTATCAGGAGTCAGTAACAAGCCTCTCTCCTGATGATGAACTTCCCTGGACTATCAGGAGTCAGTAACAAGCCTCTCTTCTGATGATGAACTTCAAGTCAATCCCATAGAGAGAGAAGCAGCTTCTCTCTGAGCTGGCCTGTCTCTCTCTGAGGTGACAGAGGTCTTCGATGACTCAGCCATCATCCCACATAACCACTCCTGTGTCTTTGACATCATGCCTGGCCAGGCTCACACCAGACAGAGAGATGCAAGCAGGCTCAGGAACACAAGAACACACACACTCACCACTGGACTCCTCACACCCAAAATACACATACACTGACAAGGTGCTCTGCCCTGGACTAAACCTGGACTAAGGGTCTTCTGTACAGTATCTGTCTGGTCTTAGTACAGTATCTGTCTCTAGCCTTTCTAGTCTCTCTAGTATTCATCCTCTTGGCGTTTTTCCTATTTTGTTGTGTATTACAACTATTTAAATGGATTTTTTAAATATACACAAAATAGTCAAATTTTTTAAGTGAAATGAAAAAAATTACTTGTTTCACAAAAAATGTAAAAAGGAAAAAGTGGAGCTCATATTGTATTCACACCTGGACTCCTAAACTGGTGTAACCAATGCCAAAAAGGGTACACACACACACACACACACATATATATATATACACTCACTGGACCCTATGATCACTCAGCTACACATGTAAATATGCCTTGTCCATTGCTGTTTTGCTTAGTAATTTTTGTCTTAATTACTGTATCCAGCCTGCTCAGATATGCCTGCTAGCTAGCCCTTATGTTCCACCCCCCACACATCCAGTCTGGTGCCTCTAGAGACAAAACCTCACTCTATTTGTCAACAATTTTACTCTCACATCCAACCATACCCTTGTCTGTAAATTATGCCTCAACTATTCTTCCACGCCCAGTAACCTACTCCTTTTACTCTCTGTTCCAAAACGGCTGTCCATCTCTACTCCCTCTTGTTCTCTGGTGATGTAGAGGTTTAGCCCTAGAATCACATTCCCCAGGTGCTCTTATTTGTTGACTTCTGTAACCATATAAGCTAGTCATGTGCCCAAACAACACTAGAACTGCTTGGGGCGTTTAGGAAGGCCACAAAAAATCCTGAAATTATCCCCAACTATAACATTTTACAACAAGATAGAACTGCCAAAGGGGGCGGAGTTGCAATCTACTGCAGAGATAGCCTGCAGAACTCTGTCAGGCTATCCAGGTCTGTGCCCAAACAATTCGAGCTTCTACTTTTAAAAATCCCCCTTTCCAGAAACCAGTCTCACCTTTGCCGCTTGTTATAGACCCCCTCAGCCCCAAGTTGTGCCCTGGACACCATATGTGAATTGATAACCCCATCTATCTCCAGAGTTCGTACTGTTAGGTGACCTAAACTGGGACATGCTTAACACCCCGGCCATCTTACAATCTAAACTAGATGCCCTCAATCTCACTCAAATTATCAAGGAACCTACCAGGTACAACCCTAAATCCTAACCATGGGCACCCTTTTAGATATCATCCTGACCAACCTGCCCTCTAAATACACCTCTGCTGTCTTCAACAAAATCTCAGAGATCACTGCCTCATTGCCGGAGTCCATTACTGGGTTCGTGGTGAAACGACCACCCCTCATCACTGTCAAACGCTCCTTAAAACACTTCAGCAAGCAGCCATTTCTAATCGACCTGGGCGGGTATCCTGGAAGGATATTGACCTCATCCCACAGTAGAGGATACCCTGGTTGTTCTTAAAGTGTTTTAATCTCCATCTTAAATAAGCATGACCCATTCAAAAAACTTAGAACTAAGAACAGATATAGCCCTTGGTTCACCCCAGACTTGACTGCCCTTGACCAGCACAAAAACATCCTGTGGCATTCTGCATTAGCCGAATGGTGCTAATGAATGGATGGGCAGAAACCTTGATTCACCCTCAACCCTGTGCTCTGACCTTTCTTGTGAAACGGCTGGCAGCCATTTCCAACAACCTGCCCGCTCCTGACCATTTCCGAAGGAAATCAACTCATCCCTGTGGCAGTTTCCGTCTTCAGAGGAAGTTGCACCTTCTGAAAAAACCTACACTCGATCCCTCCGATGTTCTTAACTAGTAGCCCTTTTTCTTTTCTCTCCAAAACTCTTGAAATCTCTCTCAGATGACCTTCTTTGCATCAGGTTTCACTTTTCAAAAAACTGCTCTTATCCTTCTAGAACCTAATAACTCAGATCCTCCTCTCCACTCCTCTCCGAATCTCCGTTACGCTAGAACAGATATAGCCCTTGGTTCACTGTCTCCTCACCACGCGCTCAGACTCTGTTCTGCCACTTGACTCTGTCAGCACAAAACATCCTGTGGGACATTCTGTGGATTACGGATCACCACCTCAAGTCCATGCTCTTCCTCCTGGGGAAGGACTGCCCGTTCCATGATCTACGCCATCACGGTTGACAACTCCATTTTCCTCCTCCCAGGGAAGAACCCGTGATCCTGGGACAACACCCTGTCGTTCTCAGGCGGTGGCCCGTTCCTGTAGGTTCAGGCAAACACTGTTACACAGGAAGCGAGGCGCAGGTCCTAATCCAGGAAATCTCCCGTCTGATCTGCAACTTTTTCCTGCTGTGCCATTAAACAGAAACCTTTCACCCCGCTCCTCCGCTCTCTCCACTGGCTTCCAGTTGAAGCACAAATCCCTAAAGACCACCATTTTGGGCATGAGGGGAACACCTCAGTACCTCCAGGCTCTGATCAGGCCCTACACCCAAACAAGGCACATCCACCTGGCCTGCCTCCCTACCACTGAGAAGTAAGTTCTCAGCCCAGTCAAAACTGTTCGAATGGTGGAACACCTCCCTCACTTCAATCACTTCCCACCTGAAACCCCACCTCTTTAAGGGAATACCTAGGATAGGATAAAGTAATCCTTCTCACCCCCCTTAAAAGATTTAGATGCACTATTGTAAAGTGGCTGTTCACTGGATGTCATAAGAAAAATCTACATAATCTGGTAATGTAAATGTAATGTAAATGAATAGCATTTTTTCCCACTCTTTCTGGCCATTTTTTCAAACAGAAATTTGCTTTCCAAAAAGTTTTGGGACCTGGAGAATAAGAGCACCTGCTGCCCACTGCACCCTGTCACCACCGCCAAATCATCCACAGCTGGCCATGCAGCCTGGCTATTCAACCTCAAAGCAACTTGCCCAAACCCCCACTTCTCCTTCACCCAAATCCAGACAGCCAATGTTCTGAAAGAACTGAAAAATGGATCCCTACAAATCTGGACCCACTTTTCGGCCAAAATTGTTGCAACCCCATTACTAGCCTATTCAACCTCTCGTGTCATTTGAGATCCCCAAAGATTGAAAGCTGCTCTCTTCAAAGGGGGAAGACACTCAACCCAAACTGTTATAGACCTATATCCATCCTGCCCTGCCTTTCTAAAATCTTGAAAGCTAAGTTAATAAACAGATCACCGACCATTTCAAATCCCACTGTACCTTCTCCACTCTGCAATCTGGTTTCCGAGCTGGTCAGGGGTGCACATCAGCCACGCTCAAGGTCCTAAACGATATAACCACCATTGATAAAAAAAAGACAATACTGTGCAGCCGTCTTCATCGATCTGGCCAAGGCTTTCGACTCTGTCAATCACCGCATTTTTATCGGCAGGCTCAATAGCCTTTGCTTCTCAAATGGCTGCCTCGCCTGGTTCACAAACTACTTCTCAGATAGAGTTCAGTGTGTCAAATCGGAAGGCCTGTTGTCCGGACTCTGGCAGTCTCTATGGGGTGCCACAGGGTTCAATTCTTGGGCCGACTCTTTTGAGGTATATATCAATGATATTGCTCTTGCTGCTGGTGATTCTCTGATCCACCTCTACGCAGACGACACCATTCTGTATACATTCTGCATCTGTCTCTCCTCTGTATAGTACAGTATCTGTCTCTGTGGCCTTCTCTCCAGAGGGTCACAGTCACCTCTGGCAGTGGTGGCTAGTGCTGGTGGAGCGCCAGCGACTAAGGTGTTGATAGGGGTTTCCACCGGTGAGGCCCCTGCTCTGATCACGACTACATTCCTCCTGTGCCAAAGGAAGGAAGGGATTTTCCCCAGGACATTGGCTGCTCCCTTCAGTGATAGATACATACTGTACAACTAGCTAAGTGTATGTATCTCTATGGCTTCCCTCCCCTTGCTGAAGCAGTGGAAAATGCTGGATTTTAGCCCATGCACCTGCTCTGATCAGTTCCCCCTGTGCCAGAGGAAGGAAAGGGTTTTCCCCAGGCCACAAAGCCCATTGGCTGGCAAGACAGCTCTGCCTGCTGAAGCAGTGGAAAACGTTGGATTGACTCGGCTAGATGCAGACAGACACAGGAAGATGGCCGTCCCTCCGTCCTCCTCTCACAACTGACCCCGGACAGAACTCCAGTGGAATAAAGGCTTTCTTTTTCCGTCATCAGTAGAGGCTGCAGTACAAGGTGATGCATGATGACATATCCAGTGGAAGGCTGTGGTTCTGACTGATTACCTGACATGATACAACACCTTGGGGTTGACTGGAAGGTCCATCAACTCCTGTCACTCAAAGACTCAATGCCTGCCCTGTCCTGCTGACTGCCCGCCCGCCCTGTCTGGCCGGCCAACTGCCCGCCCGCCCTGTCTGGCCGGCCGGCCGACTGGCCCGCCCGCCCGCCCTGGCCCGCCCCCCTGTCTGCCCGGCCGACTGCCCGCCCCGCTGTCCGGCCGGCCAACTGCCCGCCCGCCCCCGCCCTGTCTGGCCGGCCAACTGCCCGCCCGCCCTGTCTGGCCGGCCGGCCGACTGACTGCCCGCCCGCCCTGTCTGCCCGCCGGCCGACTGCCCGCCCGCCCTGTCTGGCCGGTCGACTGCCCGCCCGCCCTGTCTGGCCGGTCGACTGCCCGCCCGCCCTGTCTGGCCGGTCGACTGCCCGCCCGCCCTGTCTGGCCGGTCGACTGCCCGCCCGCCCTGTCTGGCCGGTCGACTGCCTGCCTGGCTGCCCGACCGACTTGCTGACTCACTGCCTGCCTGGCTGCCCGACCGACTTGCTGACTCACTGCCTGCCTGGCTGGCTGGCTGGGATCATTAGTGATATAGAGAAAAAGTGGAGTGAATTAATTTCATCAAGAATGTTTAACCTGATGAAGTAAAGGCCATGTCAAACTTGAGAATATCTGAAATGATTAGGAATCAAGATGGACAGCCACAAGATGATATTAATTGGGTTTTGATGGTGGGATGAGGAGAAGGACAGTGCTGGAGGAAGATTAAAATGAATGACTTATGAGGAAGAGTTATCAAGACAAACGGCAAGACGTTTAATAGCCATGGTAGCAGGGGCACTACTCATGTGCCTGGGACTGGAGTTGAAAACACTCAGTTCAACACAAGGCAGTAACCAAGTACCATCACAACACATACCATACATAAGCCTCACCACAAGACCAACTTGGGCAAGACACGTAGACATTATTAAGTAGCTTATTCATCTCTATTCACACGATTAATATCAGGCATTAGGTATTATAGGTGAAGCTTTCAATTCAAACCATAACCAGACAAACTCACAACCTGCATAGCAGAGTTCAGTCAGATGACCCAAAGCAACTTACCGCCCATGGGCCTGGCTCTGCACAAACAAACCAAGAAATCAACCAATCCTGTTCAAATCTGCTTAAATTCAACATTCAGCTGGACAAGAACAAGAAGCATCAGAAATACCACCAATCATCAATGTGATGTATTTCATGGCCCGCCCTTCTTTCTGCAGTGCTGAGAGAAATGATAGCTAGCTAAGACATGCTAGCTTATTGCTGAAGCACTCAGCCTTAATCCAGTAAATGACTGCAGTGCCAAGCTGAGGCAAGCTACTGCTCAACAGCATACTCATATCAATACCATTCACCTAACTCCTGTCATTTATCTTTACCGAAGTGCTCTGGGAGATGTATTGAGGGACTGAATACATTACATGAAGCTGTTATGGAGAGAGATATGGGTCTGTATTATGGTGTTATGGAGAGATATGGGTCTGCATTATGGTGTTATGGTCAGAGATATTGGTCTACATTATGGTGTTATGGTCAGAGATATGGGTCTGCATTATGGTGTTATGGAGAGATATGGGTCTGCATTATGGTGTTATGGAGAGAGATGGGTCTGCATTATGGTGTTATGGAGAGATATGGGTCTGCATTATGGTGTTATGGTCAGAGATATGGGTCTGCATTATGGTGTTTTGGTCAGAGATATGGGTCTGCATTATGGTGTTTTGGTCAGAGATATGGGTCTGCATTATGGTGTTATGGAGAGATATGGGTCTGCATTATGGTGTTATGGAGAGAGATGGGTCTGCATTATGGTGTTATGGAGAGATATGGGTCTGCATTATGGTGTTATGGTCAGAGATATGGGTCTGTATTATGGTGTTATGGTCAGAGATATGGGTCTGCATTATGGTGTTATGGAGAGATATGGGTCTGCATTATGGTGTTATGGAGAGAGATATGGGTCTGAATTATGGTGTTATGGAGAGAAATATGGGTCTGCATTATGGTGTTATGGTCAGAGATATGGGTCTGTATTATGGTGTTATGGAGAGAGATATGAGTCTGCATTATGGTGTTATGGAGAGATATGGGTCTGCATTATGGTGTTATGGAGAGATATGGGTCTGCATTCTGTTATGGAGAGAGATATGGGTCTGCATTATTCTGTTATGGAGAGAGATATGAGTCTGCATTATGGTGTTATGGAGAGAAATATGGGTCTGCATTATTCTGTTATGGAGAGAGATATGGGTCTGCATTCTGTTATGAGAGAAATATGGGTCTGCATTCATGTGTTATGGAAAGATATGGGTCTGCATTCATGTGTTATGGAGAGAGTTATGGGTCTGCATTTGTGTGTTATGGGAGAAATATGGGTCTGCATTATTCTGTTATGGAGAGAGATATGGGTCTGCATTCTGTTATGAGAGAAAAATGGGTCTGCATTCATGTGTTATGGAAAGATATGGGTCTGCATTCATGTGTTATGGAGAGAGTTATGGGTCTGCATTTGTGTGTTATGGGGAGAAATATGGGTCTGCATTATGGTGTTATGGGGAGAGATATGGGTCTGCATTATTCTGTTATGGAGAGAAATATGGGTCAGCATTCATGTGTTATGGTCAGAGATATGGGTCTGCATTATTCTGTTATGGAGAGAAATATGGGTCTGCATTATTCTGTTATGGAGAGAGATATGGGTCTGCATTATTCTGTTATGGAGAGAGATATGGGTCTGCATTATGGTGTTATGGAGAGAGATATGGGTCTGCATTATGGTGTTATGGAGAGATATGGGTCTGCATTATGGTGTTATGGAGAGAGATATGGGTCTGCATTATGGTGTTATGGTCAGAGATATGGGTCTGTATTATGGTGTTATGGAGAGATATGGGTCTGCATTATGGTGTTATGGAAAGAGATATGGGTCTGCATTATGGTGTTATGGTCAGCGATATGGGTCTGTATTATGGTGTTATGGAGAGATATGGGTCTGCATTATGGTGTTATGGAGAGAGATATGGGTCTGCATTATGGTGTTATGGTCAGAGATATGGGTATGTATTATGGTGTTATGGAGAGATATGGGTCTGCATTATGGTGTTATGGAGAGATATATGGGTCTGCATTATGGTGTTATGGTCAGAGATATGGGTCTGTATTATGGTGTTATGGAGAGATATGGGTCTGCATTATGGTGTTATGGAGAGAGATATGGGTCTGCATTATGGTGTTATGGAGAGATATGGGTCTGTATTATGGTGTTATGGAGAGAGATATGGGTCTGCATTATGGTGTTATGGAGAGAGATATGGGTCTGCATTATGGTGTTATGGTCAGAGATATGGGTCTGTATTATGGTGTTATGGAGAGATATGGGTCTGCATTATGGTGTTATGCAGAGAGATATGGGTCTGCATTATGGTGTTATGGTCAGAGATATGGGTCTGTATTATGGTGTTATGGAGAGATATGGGTCTGCATTATGGTGTTATGGAGAGAGATATGGGTCTGCATTATGGTGTGATGGAGAGAGATGGGTCTGCATTATGGTGCTATGGTCAGAGATATGGGTCTGTATTATGGTGTTATGGAGAGAGATATGAGTCTGCATTATGTTATGGAGAGAGATATGGGTCTGCATTATTCTGTTATGGAGAGAGATACGAGTCTGCATTATGGTGTTATGGAGAGAAATATGGGTCTGCATTATTCTGTTATGGAGAGAGATATGGGTCTGCATTATTCTGTTATGAGAGAAATATGGGTCTGCATTCATGTGTTATGGAAAGATATGGGTCTGCATTCATGTGTTATGGAGAGAGTTATGGGTCTGCATTTGTGTGTTATGGGGAGAAATATGGGTCTGCATTATGGTGTTATGGGGAGAGATATGGGTCTGCATTATTCTGTTATGGAGAGAAATATGGGTCAGCATTCATGTGTTATGGTCAGAGATATGGGTCTGCATTATTCTGTTATGGAGAGAAATATGGGTCTGCATTATTCTTTTATGGAGAGAGATATGGGTCTGCATTACATTTACATTTACATTTAAGTCATTTAGCAGACGCTCTTATTCTGTTATGGAGAGAGATATGGGTCTGCATTATTCTGTTATGGAGAGAAATATGGGTCTGCATTATTCTGCTATGGGGAGAGATATGGGTCTGCATTATTCTGTTATGAGAGAAATATGGGTCTGCATTATTATGTTATGGAGAGATGGGTCTGCATTCATGTGTTATGGAGAGAGTTATGGGTTTGCATTTGTGTGTTATGGGGAGAGATATGGGTCTGCATGATTATGTTATGGAGAGAAATATGGGTCTGCATGATTATGTTATGGAGAGAAATATGGGTCTGCATTATTCTGCTATGGGGAGAGAAATATGGGTCTGTGTTATTCTGTTATGGAGAGAGAGATGGGTCTGCATTATTCTGTTATGGAGAGAGATATGGGTCTGCATTATGGTGTTATGGAGAGATATGAGTCTGCATTATGGTGTTATGGAGAGAGATATGGGTCTGCATTATGGTGTTATGGAGAGATATGGGTCTGCATTATGGTGTTATGGTCAGAGATATGGGTCTGTATTATGGTGTTATGGAGAGATATGGGTCTGCATTATGGTGTTATGGAGATAAATATGGGTCTGCATTATTCTGTTATGGAGAGAAATATGGGTCTGCATTATTCTGTTATGGAGAGAAATATGGGTCTGCATTATTCTGTTATGGAAAGATATGGGTCTGCATTATTCTGTTATGGAGAAATATGGGTCTGCATTCATGTGTTATGGAGAGATATGGGTCTGCATTCATGGTGTTATGGAGAGAGATATGGGTCTGCATTATGTGTGTTATGGGGAGAAATATGGGTCTGCATTATGGTGTTATGGGGAGAGATATGGGTCTGCATTATTCTGTTATGGAGAGAAATATGGGTCAGCATTCATGTGTTATGGTCAGAGATATGGGTCTGCATTATTCTGTTATGGAGAGAAATATGGGTCTGCATTTTTTATGGAGAGAGATATGGGTCTGCATTACTGTTATGGTAGAGAAGTCATATGGGTCTGCTCTTATTCTGTTATGGAGAGAAATATGGGTCTGCATTATTCTGTTATGGAGAGAGATATGGGTCTGCATTATTCTGCTATGGGGAGAGATATGGGTCTGCATTATTCTGTTATGAGAGAAATATGGGTCTGCATTATTATGTTATGGAGAGATGGGTCTGCATTCATGTGTTATGGAGAGAGTTATGGGTTTGCATTTGTGTGTTATGGGGAGAGATATGGGTCTGCATTCATGTGTTATGGAGAGAGTTATGGGTTTGCATTTGTGTGTTATGGGGAGAGATATGGGTCTGCATGATTATGTTATGGAGAGAAATATGGGTCTGCATGATTATGTTATGGAGAGAGAGATGGGTCTGCATTATTCTGTTATGGAGAGAAATATGGGTCTGCATTAGTCTGCTATGGGGAGAGAAATATGGGTCTGCGTTATTCTGTTATGGAGAGAGAGATGGGTCTGCATTATTCTGTTATGGAGAGAGATATGGGTCTGCATTATGGTGTTATGGAGAGAGTATGGGTCTGCATTTGTGTGTTATGGGGAGAAATATGGGTCTGCATTATGGTGTTATGGGGAGAGATATGGGTCTGCATTATGGTGTTATGGAGAGAGATATGGGTCTGCATTCATGTGTTATGGTCAGAGATATGGGTCTGCATCATTCTGTTATGGAGAGAAATATGGGTCTGCATTATTCTGTTATGGAGAGAAATATGGGTCTGCATTATTCTGCTATGGGGAGAGATATGGATCTGCATTATTCTGTTATGGAGAGAATATGGGTCTGCATTATTCTGTTATGGAGAGAGATATGGGTCTGCATTATTCTGTTATGGAGAGAGATATGGGTCTGCATTATTCTGTTATGGAGAGAGATATGGGTCTGCATTATTCTGCTATGGAGAGAAATATGGGTCTGCATTATTCTGCTAAATATGGATCTGTTATTTTGTTATGGAGAGAAATATGGGTCTGCATTTTTCTGTTATGGAGAGATGGTTCTGCATTCATGTGTGCTGGAGAGAGTTATGGGTTTGCATTTGTGTGATGGGGAGAGATATGGGTCTGCATGATTATGTTATGGAGAGAAATATGGGTCTGCATGATTATGTTATGGAGAAAATATGGAGTCTGCATTATTCTGCTATGGGAGAGAAATATGGGTCTGTGTTATTCTGTTATGGAGAGAGAGATGGGTCATTATTCTACATGGATCAGAAACCATTATGGTGTTATGATGATAAAGTCTGCATTATGGTGTCTCAGAGACAGTCATGGGTCTGTATTATGGTGTTATGGAGAGAGATATACCCTGCTTATGGTGTTATGGTCACAGATATGGGTCTGTATTATGGTGTTATGGAGAGATATGGGTCTGCATTATGGTTTATGGAGATAAATATGGGTCTGCATTATTCTGTTATGGAGAGAAATTTCTGCATTATTCTTTATGGAGAGAAATATGGGTCTGCATTATTCTGTTATGGAGATAAATATGGGTCTGCATTATTCTGTTATGAGAGAAATATGGGTCTGCATTCATGTTATGGAAAGATATGGGTCTGCATTCATGTGTTATGGAGAGAGTTATGGGTCTGCATTTGTGTGTTATGGGAAAACATGGGTCTGCATTATGGTGTTATGAGGGGTTGCATTATTCTGTTATGAGAGAAATTGGGTCCATTATTCTGTTAGAGAGAAATATGGGACTGCAAATTCTGCTAGGGGAGAGATATGGGTCTGCATTATTCTGTTATGGAGAGAAATATGGGTCTGCATTATTATGTTATGGATGAGACTGGGTCTGCATTATTCTGCTATGGGGAGAGAAATATGGGTCTGCGTTATTCTTTATGGAGAGAGATGGGTCTGCATTATTCTGTTATGGAGAGAGATATGGGTCTGCATTATGGTGTTATGGAAATATGGGTCTGCATTATGGTGTTATGAGAGAGATATGGGTCTGCATTATGGTGTTATGAGAGAGATATGGGTCTGCATTATGGTGTTATGGAGAGAGATATGGGTCTGCATTATGGTGTTATGGTCAGAGATATGTTAAATGGTGTTATGAAGAGATATGGGTCTGCATTATGGTGTTATGGAGATAAATATGGGTCTGCATTATTCTGGTCTGGAGAGAAATATGGGTCTGCATTATTCCGTTATGGAGAGATATGGGTCTGCATTATTCTGTTATGGAGACAATCATTATGGTGTTATGGAGATAAATATGGGTCTGCATTATTCTGTTATGGAAGAAATATGGGTCTGCATTATTCCGTTATGGAGGAAATATGGGTCTGCGTTATTCTGTTATGGAGAGGAACTGGGTCTGCATTATTCTGCTATGGAGAGAGTTATGGGTCTGCATTATTCTGTTATGGAGAGAGTTATGGGTCTGCATTATTCTGCTATGGAGACAGTTATGGGTCTGCATTATTCTGCTAAATAATCTGTTGTTTTGTCCTTCATTATACACGGTATGCGAGGCTAAGCCGTTTATACAGGTTCTTTCTGGTGCTGGGAAATCAGATGATTGTGTCCTCTGTGTGAGTGTGTGTGACCTGCTTCTGAGCAACATGCAAGGTGATAAACATCTGCCAAAATAGCAGAGCCTCATTAACCATTAGAATATTGCACACGCACACACATTTTTTAGTTAGCTGCAGCGTGAACAACCTTCTACATGGATCATTAAACCATCAGACCTAGATGATAAACCTGATGGGTGTCTCAGAGACAGTCACGTCAGCCGTACACCTCATATACCCAGCTTATCCAACAGAAGTCTGTGGCTTTCCTTCATCTAGGGTTACTTTGTACATTTTATTCACCTTGAAGTCCCTTCATGTTATTTTTGGGAATTTCATAATTTTTTGGTTTAACACACCCCAAAGAGTTTCAGGTGAGTGATGGTACCTGCTTTTTTTCACCTTAATAGACTCAAGTTAGGTCAAACCACTCTGTATGTCATGCTAGCGTTATTCAACACACCATACAGTTGAGGGTTCAGTCAGTCAGTCAAACTTACCCTTTTCTTCAGAGCCTCCAGGGACTCAAACTCCAGACGTGACAGTTTGATCTGGATGTGTTTGGGGACATCTGGGATCACAAAGGCCAGGATGAACTTGGAGGCCAAGAGGAAGTGCTGCAACCACAACAGCAGACAGAGGAACAACAGGGAAGTATGGGGAGACTTTAGGACATGTAACAGGAAAAGTAGACGTGTATTATGATGTTATATTGTACTGAGAAACTATATTTCTCTATTATCCTAGAATTCAGAAACAGAAATATATATAGTTGATATAAAGAATAGTTTTAAACTGATTGAACAGATGCAACGTGATTCGCTGCTGAAGTGAAACATCACAACACAATCTAAACTGCTCTGGAGACAAACAAACACCATCACCGACCGCTGTCCAATCATTGACATTACTAAACTAGACAATCATTGGTGTCAGGTGTGATATCCCTCTAAACAGCTGGTTAATGTTCCTATCTACCAGGCTGGTCTTCTTTCATCTGTATATGCTGGATGGAACTTGTGAATTTTGTATTGTCATTTGTAGTCTACTGATTTAAACATGTACATGATACTGCAAAACGTTTCCCCAATGGGACAACAACGTCAGTCAAGTTAACCAGAACATTCCCTGTTCTTTCAGAACTAGCTCCATTCCTTCTGGCGAGGCTAACAACAAGCAGCTGACCTGACGCTCCAGTCTGAAAACAGTCCTGTTTTCACGTGAAACTGCGTCAGGTAAAAGTACAACGAACCCGTATCCATAAATACGCCAAACCATAGAATCATTATTTGTATTTTATTTTTTATTTGTCCGTTATTTTCCCAGATATAATGCTGAAAGGGTTAACATTTAAGAGATCACACCTCTTAACTAAGGACCAGATAATCAAAGAATGTCTTGAAATACTGTAAAAGCAAAACAGGAGACTACAGGGTGACAAACATGCAGTAAGACCCTGCTGATTATTCTGTGTGAGAGTTAAGAAGCTGAAGACCCTTCTGGACCCTAACTCTTTAAATCAGCCCCTAAGCAGTTCACTGGAGCTCAATATTAAACTGTAATGGTAAAGACAGGCAAGAGGGCTTTTCTGAAAATACAATCCCAATCTCTCAAAAGGAAGAGAGAAGAGAGTGCTGTGAATACAGAAAGTACAACACTGGCCCACCCTCCTCCCTCTGAGGTGATTGGAGGAGACAGATGAACAGCAGACAAAGGGGAAGTGGGGTGAGGACGACTTGTGGCAAAGAGCACACCTGTTATCTTCACAGCCCCTCTGAGGTGAGGTAAGATAAGGTGTGAGACATAGAGGTAGCAACCTGACCAATATCCAACACATACATCATTTTTTTCTCAATACATTTTTTACGGCCGAGAGAAGTGTACTTCGAACTGCATGACCAGAAACCAGCTTTATTACTCTGAATCGATGCCAACACACTGCTATGCAAAGCAGGTCTGTCATTGCTGGAGAATTGCCAGCTGCCACAACACGCTGTACCTCATCAGTATGTGCCAGCCGAATTCCAACTACTTCAGCCACCACTTTCATATAAAAGGCTTCATACATGTTAGGCCTGACAAATGTTGTCGACTGAAAACTTCCAAATACTGTTATTACAGGCTGTTTTCTCCTATGGAAAGTGTTCTTCAGATAGGTGGTTTGGGCTAGAAGGATGGGGAGGTGTGTGTGGCGCTCCCTCTCTCCTTCAGCCGTACACTACTTTATTACAGACAATTGTGTATCCCAATTGGCAACATAATACCTTTATAGTACACTACTTTTGACCAGGGCCTCAGGGGTAGTGCACAATGTAGGGAAAAAGGGGGCCATTTGGGATGCAGCAAATGTGAGCTAAGTAGTAGAATTTACAGTATAGCGAATGTAAAGGCGAAGGGAGTCCAGTCTGTCTGGCCTCAACGCTGACTGAGGTTGTTACACTGATTGAAATGCAACATTAAAGACACCACAGCCTTTTAGCTGATTGGTACTTGACAGTAGGAATTTATGGGCATTTAGAGAGATAGGGTTGGCTTGGCACACGTTGGAAAACCAAACACTAATCAAATGATGCAAATGTTAGTGCCTGACTCAAGGGCCCTGACTACAAACTTTCTCTATCTTGATGCCCTGACTCAATATCAAACTACTTCTCTATGATGCTCTGACTCAATATCAAACTACTTCTCTATGATGCCCTGACTCAATATCAAACTACTTCTCTATGATGCCCTGACTCAATATCAAACTACTTCTCTATGATGCCCTGACTCAATATCAAACTACTTCTGAGGCCCTGACTCAATATCAAACTACTTCTCTATGATGCTCTGACTCAATATCAAACTACTTCTCTATGATGCCCTGACTGACTCAATATCAAACTACTTCTCTATGATGCTCTGACTCAATATCAAACTACTTCTCTATGACTCAATATCAAACTACTTCTCTATGATGCTCTGACTCAATATCAAACTACTTCTCTATGAGGCCCTGACTCAATATCAAACTACTTCTCTATGATGCTCTGACTCAATATCAAACTACTTCTCTATGATGCTCTAAACAGTGCAGAAGTGTGAATTGAGACAGTACCCGTAAGTGCTAGCATGGCAATCTGTGGCCTTTTGTACCAAAATCCTGTCTGCTCAGTATTCACCCCATGTAGCTGGGGCCAGAACTGCACTGCCTTGTTCATTTAGCAAATTAGCATTTCAATCCACCTTGATTCCAACTGATCGGGAGTCATTTTTAACCATTTATTCTGTGAAGCGGCACGAACAGAATTTCTTAATCTAACTTTTCACGTCGGGGGTTTGTGAATAGATCTCGTCTGAAAGGCGGCCATTGGTGGCTTGCCATAAACACTTGGACATGTTGCGGAGACATGGTTCTGCAGTAACCCTTGGGACAGCCAACTGCAGAGTGAGAATGAGCCTCATGGAGCACCGTGCATTCACACAATGTGACAGGCCAGAGTCTGGCAGCAGACTGTGTGTTCTAGGATATGAGACTAATGCAGAAAGAGGTGGCACGTCTCCCACATGAGAATCAATGATTACATCAAGATGATTCATACCAAGTTACTTCAGCTCGATCCAATTTCCGTTTATTGATCTCGAGGCAGGTACTGTTTCCTCTACTGTTCCTCGATGTACCGCGAGGTCGGTGTGAGACCTGTTCCTCTGGGCCCTGGTCAAAAGTAATGCTCTATATAGGGAACATGGTGCTATTTGGGACGCACCCAAGGCATTGATGGGCAGAGGAGACAGGGAGGGTTGTGGAGAGGTCTCCAGGCCTGCAGAGATTATTCAGTACAGCAGGCAGGTAGCTTCAATAAGACTAGACTGGAGTCATATATAGTAGAAGAATAGCATTGAACAGGACTACAAAGGGCTGTAAATAGAGATGCCAGTCAGCAGGGGGGCACAGCTTCACACAGAGCTGATGCACACTACATTAATACACAGGTTCAGTCCCAAATGGCACCATATTCCATATATAGTGTACTACTTTTGACCTGTGACCTATGGGCCCTGGTCAAAAGTAGTGCACTAAATAGGGAATATGGTGGGATTCAGGGCACAGTATCTGAGTCAATGCACAGATATGACTAGAGCTAGCACTAGGCTGATCGTGCTCTACAGAATAGAAAAGGAGACCACAACAATGGTGACAGAATCAGACATTCAGTTACTGGGTACAAAGGGTTCTGGACTTCAACAACACACACCACAGACTACATCACAGTGGCTTCAGAGGACAATAGCTGATTTCCCTTTGGCAAAGCAAACCGTGAGGGAGAAAGATAGACAGCGTTGTTAGGAGCCAAACACATAAAGCCATCTGCATTATACCAGGCAGCGTTATCATATTTCAGCATTATAAAGGACCAAGGCAAGAAGGGACGGCTAAGGAACGGTCTATTTTGTTGTTGTCATTTAGCAGATGCTCTTATCCAGAGCGACTTACAGGAGCAATTAGGGTTAAGTGCCTCGCTCTAGAGCACCGACAGATTTTTCACCTAGTTGGCTAGGGGGATTCGAACCAGCAACCTTTCGTTTACCTCGCTATACATTCTGACATCTCTCGACTCTGTCATAGTACTAAACACTTCCTAATAACCATCTTTAAGGGCCGCCCTCACCTAGGACGATGACTATAACAAAATCTATCAAGATACAAATCTAAAATTATCATTCTAGTTAATGTCCTAGGTGTGGACGGCCCTTAACGCTGCAGTGAATATCAAGCCTACTTGGGTAGCCTAGTGGTTAGAGTGTTGGACTAGTAACCGGAAGGCTGCAAGTTCAAACACCCAAGCTAACAAGGTACAAATCTGTCATTCTGCCCTGAACAGGCAGTTAACCCACTGTTCCTAGGCCGTCATTGAAAATAAGAATTTGTTCTTAACTGACTTGCCTAGTTAAATAAAGGTAAAATTTAAAAATTACAATTAAAATCTACAGTGCGAGTTCAATTTCAGTTCATCCCCATGAAAATAATAGCCCCTCTCCCACTTCCTTCATTATCACTCATGTTGTGAAATACCAACCATATGGGGTTTTGCGGCTACAATTCAGATATCGTCGGCACACTAGTGTTATGGATCTGTGACACCCTCCTGCTATTCTGGCTGTTACACAGTAAGAGTGGTTAATAAGACCATACACAGTCTGCAGTAGAGTTGGGCTGCATACACTCCCATTATGTCCCATCTTAAGAAGTCGTCTCCACCTGCGTCCTTGATCGTCAGCAGGCTAAACGGACATCTTCACCTCTGCAGTAGCGGTGTGCCAGCCCAGCTTCTGTATCTAGACAGAGGTACTTAATACTCTACCATACATCACAACTCCCCTTCCTCTCTCCTCTGTGTCAACCTTTATGTGAGATAAATCACCAGGTCAGACAGAGCAAACCGAGTGAGTGACTGACCGTCCTCTCCTCTCCCAGACATCCTCTATGCATCCCCCAGACAGGTCATTAGTATTTCATCCTGGGTTGTGAGTTACAGGACAAACCTCTGTCAGAGTTGTCACTGGATGTTCTGTTTCTGTCCACACACACACACACACACACACACACACACACACGTTTCCATTAGCCGGCTTTCGGAATTTAAAAAAATGAAAAGCCAACAAATAAAATTAGAAAGGCCAATTTTACATTTTTCAGCTAAATGTTCTGGTCTGTTGCATAAGATTCATTGCTTTTTAACCTTTTTTTCTCTATTGTCCCAAAACTGTCCCAGGGTCTGTTTGGGCTATTTTGTTTTTTCGACAAGCTGACCAATAGAATAGGTCAATTCTTTTACTATGGGGGATAGTAGATTGACATAGGCGGCGAGCCCATAATGCTAGGGAAGCTAAGCTTTCCTAAGTAAATTGAAATCAATTGCCAAAATGATAGCCTAATTAGCCTGCAATACAGAAATAAAATCATTCAAAATAGGCAACTAAATCATGATTTAGCCACAGAGGACCATTAGCTTCCCTAGTCTTGTTATTTTAAATCTCATTGCCTACAAGTCGGAAGGAAAGGCAGCTCGCGCAATTTAGGCTGTGCACGTTGCAAATATCAAATAGATGATTGTTGACTTGCAACTGTCAAGGAAAAGTAGAAGACCAGCAAGCCATATCGCAATAATTATAAATTAAATTGCGGGTTAACATAGTTTGGAAAGCAAATGGCTATTGCTGTAAAGAGAAGACAATGAAAATACTCAAATCTGTCTTTTAGTTGAGCGAACAACAGTAGGCCTATAGTCTATCTTATTGGCACCAGTATATCCCTGGTGAGTGCGCACTGCGCATATTCACTCTATCAGTGCCACTTTAAAGTTAGTTATCGGACAACAGTTTCCTGCTCCAGCTTAGATGGACGTCATATTCTATTTGTCTCCCCTGATAGTAGGACCATTATATGGACAACGTCATTTTAATTGATTGTTTATCAGTGTTGGCAGAGTTTGTCTGATTAAAAAAGATTTTGCTTCGGTCTCCAGCAGGGCTGGTGTTGTGCCTAAAATCTCCCCCCTGCCAGAATCCTCTCCCCCCTGCCAGAATCCCCCCCCCCAACACCTCTTCGCGTGAACACGCACACACTCAATTCTTCATTGCTGCGACTTGAGATTTCTGATCACATTAGGCTGCGTTTCATTTTATTTTTTATGGCAGTTTGATCGCGGGGGAGGATCTAGTCATGTCTGCAGTTTTCAGTTTGGCTATTTGTTTCAAGTGTATTAGTCTACAAATAAATCTCTTTGCCAAAATTCATCATCTCTCCCATGTCTTATTCAACTAGTAGTTGTTCTGAAATGTTTACTGCTTGTCTGTAATATACTCCCTTGTCTGTAATATACTCCCTTTACTCCCTTGTCTGTAATATACTCCCTTGTCTGTAATATACTCCCTTTACTCCCTTGTCTGTAATATACTCCCTTGTCTGTAATATACTCCCTTGTCTGTAATATACTCCCTTTACTCCCTTGTCTGTAATATACTCCCTTGTCTGTAATATACTCCCTTTACTCCCTTGTCTGTAATATACTCCCTTTACTCCCTTGTCTGTAATATACTCCACTCCCTTGTCTGTAATATACTCCCTTGTCTGTAATATACTCCCTTGTCTGTAATATACTCCCTTTACTCCTTGTCTGTAATATACTCCCTTTACTCCCTTGTCTGTAATATACTCCTTTGTCTGTAATATACTCCCCTTTACCCTTGTCTGTAATATACTCCCTTTACTCCTTGTCTGTAATATACTCCCTTTACTCCCTTGTCTGTAATATACTCCCTCCTTGTCTGTAAGATACTCCCTTTACTCCCTTGTCTGTAATATACTCCCTTTACTCCCTTGTCTGTAATATACTCCCTTTACTCCCTTGTCTGTAATATACTCCCTTGTCTGTAATATACTCCCTTTACTCCCTTGTCTGTAATATACTCCCTTGTCTGTAATATACTCCCTTGTCTGTAATATACTCCCTTTACTCCCTTGTCTGTAATATACTCCCTTGTCTGTAATATACTCCCTTGTCTGTAATATACTCCCTTTACTCCCTTGTCTGTAATATACTCCCTTTACTCCCTTGTCTGTAATATACTCCCTTGTCTGTAATATACTCCCTTGTCTTTAATATACTCCCTTGTCTGTAATATACTCCCTTGTCTGTAATATACTCCCTTGTCTGTAATATACTCCCTTGTCTGTAAGATACTCCCTTTACTCCCTTGTCTGTAATATACTCCCTTTACCCCTTGTCTTTACCTTGATACTCCTTTACTCCTTTGTCTTCTCCCCTTTACTCCTTGTCTGTAATATACTCCCTTTACTCCCCTTGTCTGTAATATACTCCCTTTACTCCCTTGTCTGTAATATACTCCCTTTACTCCTTGTCTGTAATATATACTCCTTTACTCCCTTGTCTGTAATATACTCCTTTACTCCCTTGTCTGTAATATACTCCCTTTACTCCCTTGTCTGTAATATACTCCTTTACTCCCTTGTCTGTAAGATACTCCCTTTACTCCCTTGTCTGTAATATACTCCTTTACTCCCTTGTCTGTAATATACTCCCTTTACTCCCTTGTCTGTAATATACTCCCTTTACTCCCGTGTCTTGTCTCCTTTACTCCTTGTAATATACTCCCTTTACTCCCTTGTCTGTAATATACTCCTTTACTCCCTTGTCTGTAAGATACTCCCTTTACTCCCTTGTCTGTAATATACTCCTTGTCTGTAATATACTCCCTTTACTCCTTGTCTGTAAATATACTCCCTTTACTCCCTTGTCTGTAATATACTCCCTTTACTCCCTTGTCTGTAATATACTCCCTTTACTCCTTGTCTGTAAAGATTAATATACTCCTTGTCTGTAATATACTCCCTTTACTCCCTTGTCTGTAATATACTCCCTTTACTCCCTTGTCTGTAATATACTCCCCCTTTCTGTACTCCCTTGTCTCCCTTTACTCCCTTGTAATATACTCCCTTTACTCCTTGTCTGTCCCTTTACTCCCTTGTCTGTAATATACTCCCTTTACTCCCTTGTCTGTAATATACTCCCTTTCTGTAATATACTCCCTCCCTGTCTGTAAGATACTCCTTTACTCCTTGTCTGTAATATACTCCCTTTACTCCCTTTGTCTGTAATATACTCCCTCCCTTGTCTGTACTCCCTTGTCTGTAAGATACTCCTTTACTCCCCTTGTCTGTAATATACCCTTGTCTGTAATATACTCCCTTTACTCCTTGTCTGTAATATACTCCCTTTACTCCCTTGTCTGTAATATACTCCCTTTACTCCCTTGTCTGTAATATACTCCCTTTACTCCCTTGTCTGTAATATACTCCCTTTACTCCCTTGTCTGTAATATACTCCTTTACTCCCTTTCTGTACTCCCTCCCTGTCTGTAATATACTCCCTTTACTCCCTTGTCTGTAATATCCCTTTACCCTTGTCTGTAAGATACTCCTTTACTCCTTGTCTGTAATATACTCCCTTTACTCCTTGTCTGTAAGATACTCCCTTTACCCTTTCTGTAATATACTCCTTGTCTGTAATATACTCCTTTACTCCCTTGTCTGTAAGATACTCCCTTGTCTGTAATATACTCCCTTTACTCCCTTGTCTGTAAGATACTCCCTTGTCTGTAAGATACTCCCTTGTCTGTAATATACTCCCTTTACTCCCTTGTCTGTAATATACTCCCTTTACTCCCTTGTCTGTAATATAACACACATTAATTATTCATTTTAGTTGCCTATCCTGCCGTTTGTTCTATAGAAAGTATTTGACTGTTGTGAGCCACAGAAAGTATTTGACTATAGCCACAAAATTAAGGAAATTAGAAAGGGGTGGGGGATTTCAGCCAGAAAATACACTTGAAACAAATAGCCAAACGAAAACTGCAGATATTACTAGTGCCCCCCCCCGGGATCAAACCGACATAAAAAAAATCAAATGAAACGCAGCCTAACTGATCAGAAATCTCAACTAGCAAGCAAGTCGCAGCAATGAAGAATGGAGTGTGTGCGCATTCACGTGGAGGGGGTGTGTTCTGGCAGGGGGCAGGTTTTCGGCACAACACTAATCAACTAATCGGGACCTCCTATGCGCTTGCTCGTTCACAAATAGGTTTAATGTGTGTTATAGTAAAGCACACAGGCAGCTCCTGAGTTTCAAGTTTGGGGAAGTTTACAATCTATCCTACCATTTCTACCGACCTGCGTGACAGTTAGGATTATTTTTATATGCACATTTTCATGGAACAGTTTCATTTCAATAAATACAATTGTAATTTCTCAAAATCATTGCCACGTGGTTAATCATAGAAATCTGGAGTGAAATGCTAAATATGTCAAAAGAGTGCCAGCCTCCGCCACATGGACACACTGTGATCCATTGGTGGCTAAAGAAGAGCGCATTGAACTCAGAGATAGGCCTACTGCTGCATTGGCCTATAGGCTATATCTTCCATCATCAACTAAGTACATTTCATAGGCCTAAAGCTGACAAATAAAAACAGTAGAAAATATCCTGATTAAAATGTTGGTTCTTTCAATCACATTAATCTCTGCTCCGCCTGTCTGCCTCCCTTTCTGTCTGTCTTGACTTAGGCTATTGGTAGAGAAGTTGTATGAACATTGTATCAAATCATCAACTGGGTCTGGCCAAAAGCTGTTGATAGGAACTTGCAACACTGTATCAACTAGCCTATTCCAGCACCTTGAAGTTTCTGTGCCAGTGAACTCCGGACAGACAGCTGTGTGTTTTAATGACGTTTCCACTAGCTATATGGGATCATCAGATCATGATATTTCTCTTTTCACACCAACGCTTGGTGATTATCGAGGCCGGGAGTGTTGGAAAGATTTTTCTAATTCTGAGGAACTATCTTTCACAATGGATGTTAAAAAACAGACTTCGTTGACAATGTGAGGCGAAGAAAACATGACTGAGTGTAACGGCGTTCTTCGTTTGTAGAAAGAGAGTCGGACCGAAATGCAGCGTGGTGGTTACTCATGTCTTTAATAAATGAAGAGCGATACATGAAATAACTTCTACAAAAGCAAAACAACAAATGGAACGTGAAACCTAATTACAGCCTGTCTGGTGAAAACTACACAGAGACAGGAACAATCACCCACGAAATACAAAGTGAAACCCAGGCTACCTAAATACGGTTCCCCATCAGAGACAACAAGAATCACCTGACTCTGATTGAGAACCGCCTCAGGCAGCCAAGCCTATACCAGACACCCCTAATCAACCACAATCCCAATGCCTACAAAAACCCCAATACGACAATACAATAACCCCATGTCACACCCTGGCCTGAACAAATAATTAAAGAAAACACAAAATACTAAGACCAAGGTGTGACACTGAGGAGCTCAGCTTATTATTTAAGAACATGAAACTCACGCCCCACCTATGCATCTACTAGTGATTTTGCTGTTGGTCAGTCGTCGTTGGCTGAGAAAAAGTTAAATGTGGACAGTTATTCTAACGTATTCAAAGTGCGCGGTAAGGACACACGTCATTGCATCCTCCACCTGCATGTTCTGTTCAAATGAATTACCATCATCTAAAATGTGATTTCTGTCATTCTGAGCACCGTGGGCAGACACCCTAATCATATTGGACCAGTACATTTCTCAAATGTCTGTTACTTAAATGAAAATGCTGTAGGTCAAATGTCTGGCACCACATTTTCATAACGGAAACCCTGACACACACACAGAGAGAGCTTAGGTAACATTTTCTAAAAATGTGTCACTGTTTGATAGCGAGAAATAAATGTACATATTTAAATCAAAACAGCAAAGTAAAAGCCACACCAGATGCAGTGTTCAGGGATTAAGTTGGTAAACAGCACACATCCCAAATGTCACCCTATTCCCTACATAGTGCACTACTTTTACTCTCTGACTCCCTGCCTTTAACCCTCATGGAGAAAGTGACAACAAAGACTACTGATGTGTTTTACTAGCATAAATAGTATAGGCTTTATCTGGGAATAAGATGGAAGGTAAAACATAAATATTTCCTCCCGATTTCTCCTTGTTCCGTGGAATGTTTATTCCATCTAAATTTTAAAAAGTATAGTCAGTCTGTGCTTTGGTCTACGGATAATGCATGAAAGGGTAGATTAACATGAACTATAATTCTATTACATAATCTGTGCAAATGTACAAACACATTCAACTTGACAATGACAACAGCATTTTAGTGTGTGCAAACTTGGTGTAATAATCTTTACATGTAGGCTAATCATTACATCTAGGAATGTTCCATCAATCCAATGTCTAGTGACCGCTTAGACTGGGATCAGTGCATCAGAGAGGCAGAGGTTGGAGAGAATGCCTGGCCTGGATGCCCTGACTGCCAAGGCATCATCAAGTGTTTCAATTACTCCTCATCCTCAGCCTTCTCTTCTCTCTCCCCTCCTTCCGACCGTCTCTGTGTCCGTGGCTCAGCTACCCTGTTGCCTGGTTACTGCTCTGTGAAGTATGCCATGCTGTACAGTAATTACCCAGGTATCACCTGCTCAACAATGAGCCCTGTCCCAGCCAATCACAGACAGGACAGAGGAATAACAGCTAGCCAGGAGAGCGAGACAGACAGAGCCGAAGGGCCCTCGTAACATTTTGCATTGACTAGACTGAGTCCATGGCCTTTAAAACACAAACTTATGCAAGGTAGATCACATATATGGAAGTTAGCCTATCAACGCGCCATTATATGGTGGTGAAGAAATCCAATTCCACAAGATGTTTTTTTAAATTGGGGTGGTTCAGTATTTTCCCCAGTCTCCTCCTATATGATCCAGTGGTCTGGTCCCCACTCTCCTCCTATATGATCCAGTGGTCTGGTCCCCACTCTCCTCCTATATGATCCAGTGGTTTGGTCCCCACTCTCCTCCTATATGATCCAGTGGTCTGGTCCCCACTCTCCTCCTATATGATCCAGTGGTCTGGTCCCCACTCTCCTCCTATATGATCCAGTGGTCTGGTCCCCACTCTCCTCCTATATGATCCAGTGGTCTGGTCCCCACTCTCCTCCTATATGATCCAGTGGTCTGGTCCCCACTCTCCTCCTATATGATCCAGTGGTCTGGTCCCCACTCTCCTCCTATATGATCCAGTGGTCTGGTCCCCACTCTCCTCCTATATGATCCAGTGGTCTGGTCCCCACTCTCCTCCTATATGATCCAGTGGTCTGGTCCCCACTCTCCTCCTATATGATCCAGTGGTCTGGTCCCCACTCTCCTCCTATATGATCCAGTGGTCTGGTCCCCACTCTCCTCCTATATGATCCAGTGGTCTGGTCCCCACTCTCCTCCTATATGATCCAGTGGTCTGGTCCCCACTCTCCTCCTATATGATCCAGTGGTCTGGTCCCCCACTCTCCTCCTATATGATCCAGTGGTCTGGTCCCCACTCTCCTCCTATATGATCCACTCTCCTCCTATATGATCCAGTGGTCTGGTCCCCACTCTCCTCCTATATGATCCAGTGGTCTGGTCCCCACTCTCCTCCTATATGATCCAGTGGTCTGGTCCCCAGTCTCCTCCTATATGATCCAGTGGTCTGGTCCCACAACACAAGTCACTGCACTATAGTACTGTCTGCACCTCAAAGGTGAAATGAGGTATTGTACAGCAGCAACATATCACTCTGTGTCGTAGAGCTGGATTGACTCAGAAATACCTGTTCTCTGTATCTTAGAGCAGGACTGACATCCCTGACAGAAGGCACTAGAGGCCCTAATAGCCATATCCTGCTCTGCTTCCTGTAACTGGCTTGGTTATTATGGCAGCATTCTAAATGGTACACTATTTCCCTATAGTGCACTACATTTTACCATGGCCCATAGGGGAGTATATGGAATAGGGTGCCATTTGGGATGCAGGCTATATGTGCGCAACATTGACTGCCTCTGTAGCACGACTCATAGTATATAATCTAGATATTCATAGAATAGAATCTAGATATTTACAGAATAGAATCTAGATATTTACAGCCTCTGCCACAGTGTATCATGTGGATCAGTGATTCATGAATATTTCTCAAATCGTTTCTGCCAGATATTTTGCGGTGATTATGTATTGACAACGTTCAATGAATACATAAACAAACAATGCATCCAGAAAGGATCAGTGTGTGTGTACCCTGTCCCTGCATGCTGAATAGCAGGGCTGGTTCTGCTGCTCCAGTCTGTAATGGACTGAATCATCTGGCAGGGAGACGCCAACCCACAGATCTACAGGAAATGTGCTGCTTGGCAGCAGTGTGAAACATGCCTGGATGTACAATAAGCTAGTGAGGTAGGTTCATCTCTCTCAGCTACTACCCTCACTTCTCCTTCTCTTGCAACCTTGTGCTCTCTCCTATTTCTCTCTCTTGTTTTCTTTATCCCTCCCTCACGATCCCTCTCCTTCTCATGCGCAGACAACCAGACAGTAATCCAGTCTGATAACCCCGTGCTGTAGATTTGTGTGACATCACATGTTCTACAGAGTGAGGTGGATCGCAGAGACAGAGAGAAAATAAGCCCTGATCCACCCTGCTCTCTGCAGCAGCTCACCTCCGTGCCAACTTCAGCCTGAGCCACTGAGGTTAGAGGTCACGGCATTATATTACCACACAGCATCAAGGCCTGAGCAGCCGAGCACAGAGCCCAAGCACGGAGTATACAGGCCACACACGCTCTTCATTCTCACAGGGTGGTCAGGGCAACTCCTGGGCGCTGGAGACATACAGTATGTGCAGGAGGAGGTGTGTTGTATTTACTGCTGCCTATCTGGATGTCCATGATTCTGTCTGTATTGCTGCTGGTCTGTATTAGCTGGTGCAAAGACAGGAAATCAATAAATGCACAAATCTGAAGTGTTTGAACCGCAGTAAAGGGATTGTCATACGCAGTTAGTATTAAGAGAACTGGTTTACTTGCTCTGCGGCAGTTCTGTAGACAAATGCAACAACTATTTTCAACCAAACATGCACCCATGACCTCGTTTCAAATCCATAAAAATACAATGTTGTTTAGCATATAGATAAAACACACTAGAATGGCCTCTAAGGACTAATAAAATAAGTGTATTCTATCCTAATGAACTACCTCTCCTCTGCTTCAGGCCCCCCCTCTGCTCTTTTTTTGTCTTAGTTATTTTAAGCATTTTCTCTCGAGGGCTGGAGGTGCACGCGGAGGATGTTGTACAACGAGCTCCCCCAATTGGGATCCTAACAAACGTGGACTGACTGGAGTTATTCTGGGTCTGGAAGCTCTAACAGTGCATCTTCCACACATACCTCCCCCACTAACACAGGTCCTATCTATTGGCCTACCCTCTGTACTCTTACCTGCTTACAGCTGCACTCAAAGACACAGTGGAGGAGACAAGACCTACAGTACAGCCAGGACATAAACACCCTGTCATCATCATCTTTACACACGCTACCAAAGCAGCAAGGATGGAGCTCTCATTCTATGACTCTCTGGCACCATCTGCTGGCCAGCCTGCTTCAACTCTATTCTGCTGGCCAGCCTGCTTCAACTCTATTCTGCTGGCCAGCCTGCTTCAACTCTATTCTGCTGGCCAGCCAGCCTGCTTCAACTCTATTCTGCTGGCCAGCCTGCTTCAAATCTGGCCAGCCTGCTTCAGCTGGCCAGCCTGCTTCAACTCTATTCTGCTGGCCAGCCTGCTTCAACTCTATTCTGCTGGCCATTTCTCTATTCTGAAGCACCAAAACAGACACAATCTTGGAAATAAGTTTCATTCGATTTTAAAATGAGTAGGAAATGATTGCACATGTCTAGTCAGATTGTGTGAAGAGTGAGAGGTGTGAAAATGGTACAGTACCTCGAAGCCCACCACCCACATTATGAGCTGTGTCTCTGACTCTGGGAAGTAGGACTTGACTTGGGGGGACATGCCAATCAAGGCACAGTTGGTCACCACGGCGATCACACTCATGGCCTCAAAGGCAAGCTGGAAGAAAAGAAAACACAGGAACTTTCCCCCTCTGACTGGTCTCCCTTTCCTTCCTATCCACCACAGTTCAAAACAATCATCACAGTTAGACATTAACCTTTTTATCCTTGAAAACTTATCTCCTTTAATTATCAAATAAAGTCAATCAAACCAACCAACCACACTAAATGTACTATAGAGAACTAAACAGAGTAGAAAGAGCTATTAGGTCAGCCTTACCTGCCACACCCCTATATTGGCTGCAGGCTCAGAGAAGGGTCTTTTGAACACCTTGCACATCTTGAAGGCATCCGAGTAGACCTCTGTGACGTTGTTGAGCACCACCAGCACCGCGGCCAGAGGGTAGACACAGGAGAACAGACTGACATAGCCAAACAGCAGGAACAGCTCCAGGTAGTCATCAAATGTTCCCTGAATAGAACACAACAGAGTTTATACAGATTCATGAGGTTAGACTAGAGCATTACAATACCCACTTCAGCCACTGGACTCTTCATCTATGTCTGTCTAAACACTGCAGTAACATTTCACTTGATGGGGTATTCTGTGTATAAGGCCAAAGCATAAAAGCATAACCAATCAAGACAGTGGTTAAGAGCGTTGGGCCAGAAACCGAAAGGTTACTGGTTCGAATCCCCAATCCGACTAGGTGAAAAATCTGTCGATGTGCCCTTGAGCAAGGAATGAACCCTAATTGCTCCTGTAAGTCGCTCTGGATGAGAGAGTCTGCTAAATGACTCAAATGTATTGTAAAGATACTGCAACGAACATGAAGGTATCATTCACATTCATCACAACCTTCCTAGTTACACATTCATTCCCCCATAACTTGAGTCCTGCAACTCACCAGGTAGGTGCTCATGTCTGCCTCCAGCTTGACCTGCTCAGAGAGGGGCAGCTCCTTGTCTTCCATGGTTTTTATCATCCTCTTATGGGCCTTCTTGTTTCTCCTCCTCTGGAGCCAGTAGGGCAGGAAGGCCTCCATGATCTGGTTCAGGATCTGAGACGTTATCAGCAGCGTGGCCAGACTCTGAAAGGAAATTAAAGAGGATATTGATAGTAGATAGTAGTAGCATCAGTAGTATGAGTAGCAGCAGTAGTGTGAGTAGTAGTAGTAGTATGAGTAGCAGCAGTAGTATGAGTAGTAGCAGTAGTATGAGTAGCAGTAGTATGAGTAGCAGCAGTAGTATGTATGAGTAGCAGCAGCAGTATGAGTAGCAGCAGTATGAGTAGTAGTAGTATGAGTAGCATCAGTAGTATGAGTAGTAGCAGTAGTATGAGTAGTAGCAGTAGTATGAGTAGCAGTAGTATGAGTAGTAGCAGTAGTATGAGTAGTAGCAGTAGTATGAGTAGTATGAGTAGCAGCAGTATAAGTAGTAGCAGTAGTATGAGTAGTAGCAGTAGTAACAGTAGCAGTAGTAGCAGTAGTAGTATGAGTAGCATCAGTAGTATGAGTAGTAGCAGTAGTATGAGTAGTAGCAGTAGTATGAGTAATAGCAGTAGTATGAGTAGTAGTATGTAGCAGTAGCAGTATGTAGTAGCAGTAGCAGCAGTATGAGTAGCAGCAGTAGTATGAGTAGTAGTATGAGTAGCAGCAGCAGTATGAGTAGTAGCAGTAGTATGAGTAGCAGCAGTAGTATGAGTAGTGGTGGTAGTATGTAGTAGCACAGTAGCAGTAGTATGAGTAGTAGTATGAGTAGCAGTAGCAGTATGAGTAGTAGCAGTAGTATGAGTAGCAGCAGTAGTATGAGTAGTAGTATGAGTAGCAGCAGCAGTATGAGTAGTAGCAGTAGTAGTATGAGTGGTAGTAGTATGAGTAGTAGCAGTAGCAGTGAGTAGCAGAGTAGTAGTATGAGTGGCAGCAGTAGTATGAGTAGCAGCAGTAGTATGAGTAACAGTAGCAGTAGTGTAGCAGCAGTAGTATGAGTAGTAGCAGTAGTATGAGTAGCAGCAGTAGTATGAGTAGTAGTATGAGTAGCAGCAGTAGTATGAGTAGTAGTATGAGTAGCAGCAGTAGTATGAGTAGCAGCAGTAGTATGAGTAGCAGCAGTAGTATGAGTAGCAGCAGTAGTATGAGTAGCAGCAGTAGTATGAGTAGCAGCAGTAGTATGAGTAGCAGCAGTAGTATGAGTAGTATGAGTAGTAGCAGTAGTAACAGTAGCAGTAGTATGAGTAGTAGCAGTAGTATGAGTAGTAGCAGTAGTAACAGTAGTAACAGTAGCAGTAGTATGAGTAGCAGCAGTAGTATGAGTAGTAGTATGAGTAGCAGCAGCAGTATGAGTAGTAGCAGTAGTATGAGTAGCAGCAGTAGTATGAGTAGCAGCAGTAGTATGAGTAGCAGCAGTAGTATGAGTAGTAGCAGCAGTAGTATGAGTAGCAGCAGTAGTATGAGTAGCAGCAGCAGTAGTATGAGTAGCAGCAGTAGTATGAGTAGCAGTAGTATGAGTAGTAGCAGCAGAGTAGTAGCATTGGTACCAATAGCAGTAGCAGAGTAAGTAGTAGCAGCACCAAGTAGCAGTAGTTGCAGTAGCAGCAACAGCAGAAATAGTAGTCTCTCTAGCAGTCTCTCCCCCCTCCCTAGGACCATGCCTCAGGACTACCTGGCATGATGACTCCTTGCTGTCCCCAGTCCACCTGGCCGTGCTGGTGCTCATGCTGCTATGGAACCAGTGACCTGTTCACAGCGGACGTGCTACCTGTCCCAGACCTGCTGTTTTCAACTCTCTAGAGACAGCAGGAGCAGTAGAGTAAGATACTCTGAGGGATCGAGTAGTAGTAGAAAAGCCAACTGACATTTACTCCAATGAGGTGCTGACCTGTTGCACCCTCGAAAACCACTGTGATTATTATTAGTTGACCCTGCTGGTCATTTATGAACATTTGAACATCTTGGCCATGTTCTGTTATAATCTCCACCTGGCACAGCCAGAAGAGGACTGGCCACCCCTCATAGCCTAGATCCTCTCTAGGTTTATTCCTAGGTTCTGGCCTTTCTAGAGAGTTTTTCCTAGCCACTGTGCTTCTACACCTGCATTGCTTGCTGTTTGGGGTTTTAGGCTGGGTTTCTGTACAGCACTTTGTGACATCAGTTGATGTAAGAAGGGCTTTATAAATACATTTGATTGATTGACAGCAGAAGCAGCAACAGAAGTAGCAGCAGGAACAGAAGTAGCAGCACCAGCAACAGAAGTAGCAGCAACAGAAGTAGCAGTAGCAGCAACAGAAGTAGCAGCAGTAGTAGCTGCAGTAAACAACTCTGGTTGCATCCCAAATGGTACACTTTTCCATTTACAATGCACTACTTTACACCAGGGCTCCTAGGGCTGTGGTCAAAAGTAGTCGACTATATAGGGAATAGGGTGCTATTTAGACAGAAAATGAAACACAATAACAGCATTGGGGATATTGCTAGTAGTGAGAGCCTTATATATCTATCGCTGTCTCTGTTGCTAGTGCCTCTAGCCGTCCATGTCTGGAATGATGGATCACTTGAATCGGAACATCTAAGGCCAAAGGCCAGTAGTGACCAATGATGTGTATCAACTCTGGATTGCTGATGCTTATGTATTGGCCATTTGAGAGGCTTTGAAGCCACCGGTTGGCCATATTGGCTCTCCCCAGTGGGAGCAGTCCTCTATAGGAATGAATGGAATTCTACAGTGTTGAAATTCAATAGGACAGAATTACATATATTTAAGATGTTTTGTTGTTGTAGTAGTAGTGGAGACAGTAACAATAGAACTAAAAATATATTATATATATACAAAGATTTTTTTATATCTTTGTTTTGTTTTATGGTTTGCTAACATATAATATAAAATGATGCATTTGTGTCCGTAATAGAATATACATGTCAAAAACAAATGTAGACATTAACACATGCATTTCTATAGCTTCCAAAATCTTGTTTACAATGAAGGAGGGTTACCAAGATGGCTGCGTGGTGGCTTCAATACAGCGCCCCCTGTTAGTCATCCAGGGTATATAGACACATCATTGGTAGTGACCCACCTGTCTGAGAAGCACCATATCCTGCATCACAAAGGCAATGTAGAATAGGGAGGCAAAACAGTTGAAGAAGTTGAACTGGGGAGAGAAGATGACAAGTAAACTGTTAACAAAAGGATTTTCAAAATCAATTTTTTAACTTGAAATGATCATGGAAACAAACCAATTTCATGTATGACTCACCACCAGTACTTTAAGGACCAGATGATTTTGAAATGTTGACTCAAGCCTGTGGTTTTCTAAAGCAAAAATAACATTGACTTCATATACAGTGTGTCTTCTATCAAGTCAACAACTCTCCCTACAGTCAGCAAAAGAACAAGAGGAACACAGGAAACACCACTGTAGCATTAAGACTATGTATTTTTAGCCTCAATGATTTGTGTGTTCTGTTGTTTTCTGCATTGTTAAAACAACATTGTATGTATTATAAAATATCAGCTTAAATGCATCCACCCACCCATCCACCCACCCATCCAATCCCACTCACCCCAGCCAGTGAGGAACTCTGCAGCATAGCGGTATATGAGGTTCATGATCTCTATAACCACAGCGTAGATAATACTGGGGATAAAAAGTAGCAGTCCTGTCCAGAAGGTAGGCTCCTCATCATGGATCATCAAGGCCCAGCCCTCCATGTCAAAGTAGATCATCATGACATACAGAGACAGGTAGAGGCACAGCAGCACAAAGGGAACAGACACCAGGTAGATCCTCAGCTGACGCTTGGCGTTTGAGTAGAGTGGCTCCGCCCGCCCGTGACGGGGTTGACGCCCAAGACGCCGTGGAAGCCCGGCCTCGGCTCCTCGAAGGCTTTCTTCCTGCTCAGGGTGCCCCATCCGTACGCCAGCGAAGCGCTGAGGCGCTTCCACAACTCCAGGATCACCGTGCACCACACCAGGTTGAAGCCGGCGAACACCGTGAACTTGTCGTAGTTCTCCCAGTCGAAGAGGTAGTATGGTATGCCTATGAGGGCCATGGGGATCAGGGCCAAGGTGAAATACTCCAGGAAACCAAAGTAGAGTGCCATACCCTCACCAAAGTAGTGCCTGATGTCATCTGGATGGACCATGGGGAATCATGGGGAGGATTTAGTCACAAACAAGCTATTAGAAGGTTCTTAGAATGTTCCATGTCTTGTACATGGTGATAGCCTAATCATTGTATATACTCCAGTGAAGTTCATATTGAAAGAGATGGAGAACACTAAGATAATACTGTGTAGCCTTAGGATTCAAAGGGCAAAATGATCAAGCCATGGCAACTGTAACTTACCAAGAGGCTGGAAGGACAACTTGATCTTTTTGAACCAGGAAAAGGAAAGCCTTTTGAGTTCCTCCTTCTCATGCAGAGGGAAAACTTGGACAAGGATCCCCTTTGATTGCATTCTGCGTACTGAGATTACATTAAAAACAGAAGAGTCAGTCCATTCACCCCCTCCCCCTCCAGTCTCCTGACGCTATTTGTCATGTGATTCTAGCCATCTTTATTAGATAAACATAATGAAACTTGAACTAGTGGCCCACGCCAGTGTTTCCCCAACTCCAGTACCTCCAACAGAACATGTTGTTACAGCCTCAGACAAACTCACCTGGTTTAACTCATTGAGGGCTTGATGATTAGTTGACAAGTTGAATCAGGTGTGTTTGTCTGGGACTACAATAACAAATGTATACTGTTGGGGGTACTGGAGAACCGGGGTTGGGAAAAGCTGGCCTATGCAGACCCATGCTCTTTTGGTGAGAGATAATTCCCGAGTTAAATTGCTTGAAGTGCTAAAAATGACTGAGAACATTGGCTACTTGAGAGCAATGAAAACAGTTGAGTTTGAACTGTTAACTTTCCTCATAATGAGAGAAAGCTTAGTTTTCTGAAACAATAACATACAGACAATGGTGGGGACCCACATATGTACTAGTATATTTGTATAAAAATAAAAAGCTTTAATTTCACGTCATTTCTTGACAAAATTATTTCCAAAACGTTGCATTATTTTTCTAAACAATTGGTTAAGCTGAATAGCAGTCTATCTGCTCAGCAAGAGCATTGACTCCTTATCTCTTATTTGAATAATCCACTGACATTTGCATATTTATTGTCCTTATTGCTGACTCTGATGGGGAGACAATGTGAGGATTATGTATGTTATGTTTCAAATATGGAATTGGCTTCAGACCTGGGTTCAAATAGTATTGGTTTTCATGTGTGCTGAACTTGACTGAGCCATACAGAAGATCTATACACCTGACTGACATCAGCATGATGGAAAAGGAACGGGGATTCATTGGGCCAGGTGATGTTTTTACACTTCTCAATTGTCCAGTATTGGTGATTGCATCCCCACTGGAGCTGCTGCTTGTCTTTAGCTGATAGGAGTGGAACCCAGTGTGGTTGTCTGCTGCAATAGCCTATCCATGACCAGGACCGACGAGTTGTGCCTTCCGAGATGACGTTCTGTGCCGTTATTTACCTGTTTGTGGCCCGCCTGTTAGCTTGTACGATTCTTGCTATTCTCCGTTGACCTCTCATCAACGAGCCGTTTTTACCCACAGGACTGACTGGATGTTTTTTTGTTTGTCGTACCATTCTCGGTAAACCCTTGACACTGTCATGCATGAAAATATACTGGAACCGCACGCCTGGCACCGACGATCATACCACGCTCAGTCGCTTTGCCCATTCTAACGTTCAATCGATCAGTAACTGAATGCCTTGCTGCCTGTCTGCCTACTTTATATAGCAAGCCACGGCCACATGACTCACTGTCTGTAGGAGCGCACTATTTTGGTGAACGGAGTGGTGTACCTAATAAACTTCACACAGCGTTAATGGCTCTGAGCTTCCCTAGCACAATGGAACCAATGGAATAGTCACAAAAGTCCAAACCCTGCCCATCTGGCATTCCAATCCAGGCAGCAGGCTCAGAGTATTTGAAAGAAAATGTATACTATTTGAACCTAGGTTTGATGACTGTGCACCCAGTGTTTCAGTGTGGCTGAGGTCATAGGGTCAGTGGTGTACTTACTGACTGACTTCCCTGGATACAGTTTCATCTTCGGATATCCAGGCACGTGGGCCTCATCCTTGGCCCTCAGGTTGTCCAGTTCATGTTTTATGATGTATTGACACTCTGCCATGCTCAGAAAACCATCCCCATCACCTGTAGTATAGAGACGCAGACAATTAACACAATTAATCACTTTACAATACAATAACGTGCTCTTACACTAGTGTAGTAATGATATTTATTTAAACAACACGCTGTATTTACATATCAATCTAATTATTGTATTGTAATTGTATTTGTATAGTAATATAGTTGTAATAATATAATACAGAACATTTAAAATACTATTCATCATCTATAGTACATTCACAGTTTACTATGTATGCATCACTAATGGCACCCTATGCGATAAGGAATAGGGCGCCATTTGTGACGTACTGTACCCTAGATTACCTTGGAACTCTTTGAAGTTGTGCTTGTTGGCATACGTGAAGCCTCTCATGGAGCCGTCGTTGAACTCCTTGAAGAGGCCCACGTCCTCAGCTCCGTATAGAAGCCTTTGCCAGGAGGCCCCACCACATACACATTGGGGTTGTCCTTCTCCGTGCCCTGAGCCCCTGGAGTCAGCTGCTCCACCAGCAGCTCAGCCCCTAACACAGCAGAGGAATCAGGACAGGTATGAAGGCATCAATAGACTAGGTGTTCATCCCAAATTACACCCTATTCCCTTTATGGTGCACTACTTTTGACCAGGGCTCAGGTCAAAAGTAGTGCACTATGTAGGGAATAGGGTGCCATTTTGGGACGTGGCCTAGGACAACCATATTGTATCAACAAAGCCAGACTGACTGGTTAATAGATGCAGTAACTAAAAGGGACTATTGTACTGAACCGTGCTCTTTTCAGTGAGTATTTCACCATATAAGTAAGTGATAAGGTCAGCCTGCTTTGTTTTCACGTAGCTTATCACAGGTGGCATCAGGG
The DNA here is from genome assembly GCF_023373465.1 of Oncorhynchus keta. Classification (NCBI taxonomy): domain Eukaryota; kingdom Metazoa; phylum Chordata; class Actinopteri; order Salmoniformes; family Salmonidae; genus Oncorhynchus; species Oncorhynchus keta. The sequence continues at coordinate 223,741 of NW_026280305.1, read as the reverse complement.
CGCGTATTCATAAAGCATCTCACACTGGGAGTGCTGATCTAGGGTCAGTTTTGCTATTTAGATCATAATAATATTTTATAAACAGATCCTAGATCAGCAGTCCTACTCTGAGATGCTTTGTGGACACGGGCCCAGATATGTTATCGGATCAGTTTCGCTCACTTTCAGAGAGCACGATAGAGTGGAAGCCAAAAGAGAGGAAGCAGAGGCAATTTGAAAAGCGATGGAGAGAAGAATGTTTCAACTGTTGGGAAGCTTCAAATCTCTGTTCCCAATATACAGTAGGTAAGCTAAGCTCAATGTACTGTACCTCCATCTTGCTGCTTGTCTCTGACCCTCTTTAGTAACCATGCGATGGCTTCCTCTTTGGTTTCCGAAACCAACTCGATGACCACCAGAGGTGCAAATGTTGAGCCATCACTGTCATACACTGACAAGCTTTTTTTGCATTTTCCCCTCTCCCTGTGAAGCCTGGGGAGAGACAAGATAGGAAACAAATGAATTAAACATGACTGCCTACAAGGACCAAAATGACAAGGCCAGAATAGCATTCTTCAGTTTTGAACATCCAAGTATCGGTGTACAGTGACAATGTGTTTTACATAGCCTAAATACATAAACAACATTGGCTATTTAAATCTATAAAATATCAGTTGTTGCACATACAAATGTTGCTCTAGGTAACCAAATTATTTATTGCTCCTCTTGCAAATGTGAGTTGCAGCACCTTCACCTGGCCTAAAACAATCTTATATTACCTAACAAGGTGTGGTATGTTCAGGGTTCAGCCTTGAGGCGTTTTACTAGTCTGAGTACCAGTCTCTTTAGCTAACATTCCACTCCTTGCCACTCCTTGTCATTGCCAAAAAAAAGCTGGCCTTTCAGCAATCTCAACGTTCAATAGAGAAATAGTAATGGCGTCTTTTTGTATGCACTAACTCTGCCATAGCTCGCTGGACAACGCTTATGGGAAAACGAATGTAGTTTTGTAGGTTTTTTGGGCTAAAGAGACTGGTCCGATTCAGACGGGTTGGGTTAAATGCAGAAGACAAATTTCAGTTGACTGGATTCAGTTGCACAACTAACTAACTTGGTATCCCCCTTTAACTTTCCCAGGCTAGCTTTTTAGTCTGAAGTCGTTAACTTCTGAAGTTGCCTTCATATTCTAAATCTCCTTCTCTTTAAGTCATTCTTATGGCTTGGGTTCAGCCCAACTGATTGATATCATTCGACTGTTTACTTTAGACGTTGAATCACAACGGCTTAAAAAAACAGATTTCCCATGTATTAAAGAGGTTCAAATGTAATTTGCTCCTAAATCTGATTTTGAATGTCAGCTAAGGCTGGCTAGTGACAGTGACAGCTAAGTGTTTTGGTGTGAGAGAGGGCGGGGCATGGACCGCACGTTCGTTGCAGTATCGATGGGTGTCTATAAACACTGTTACAGGGTATACTCATGATTGCTTTACTCTGAAGAAATGTGTTGAGCTTTGACGTAACATTGTCACGTACAACTGGGGAAACATTTGACGCAAATCGGAAAAGTAGATACCGGTAGGCCTTTTACATCAACAAATCTCTATAAACAAGGCTACTCACCACGTGCTTCGTTCGCTGGCGCAATAAGGTCCACTTTTAAAGGTTTCCCACAATGCCAAGTCGAAAATAAATACCTATTTCGAATCTTCTATTGTCAGGAGAAATCAGAAGAGTTGCTTGACTTCTGCCTCTCCACGTCACTGGCACTGACAGGCAAGCGCCGCTGTAGACTTCAGCCCGCAGTTATCACACCCACCAACGTGCTTTGCTGTGTGTGTAGGCCTACATAGCATAGAGATAGTTAGAGGACGCAACATTGTATCTGTCCTATTATGGCGTCTGTGAGAGCATGGGCAGTGTAGTCACTTTTGTTCTTCTGCTATTTCTATGAGATAGTAAACGAACTGACAGGGTGCATACTGCCACCTGGAGTGTGTTGTTTGAAAAGGTACAAAGCCAAGGTTGGTGATTGAATACCACCTGCAGTTATGGAATGTTTGCTCACAAGTATAATTCATTGGCTGATCCCTCCTGATGATCTGGATGGAATTATGTGTTCATTCCTTAACCCATAAGAAGTCCCACCCCAATGAATACTTCAAAATATTATTAAAATAGTGAAAGTCTTCAAATGCGCTGCCCATGCTTAGACCGGTTTTTGGGCACTAGAGTCCTGTATCTATCTCTATGGAACAGAGGCAAGTAAATCACGAGAAGAACACTGTCAATGGGGCTTCCTCATTTGAATAGGATTCTAACACGTTTTTCTAGTAGGACAGGCATACGGCATATGTCTTTATTATGAAAAAAAATACAGTAGTTATAATGTTGACAATATTATTTTAACCTTTATTTAACTAGGAATGTCAATAAAGAACAAACTCTTATTTACAATGGGGAACAGCGGGTTAACTGCCTTGTTCAGGGGCAGAACGACAGATGTTTACCTAGTCTGCTCAGGGATTCGATCCAGCAACCTTTCGGTTACTGGTCCAACGCTAGTGGTTACCTGCCTTGTGGTTAGACTAAACCTCACTAGACAATCAGGTGAGGGTTATTATGATTATGGTCTTGCTCCCAGTATACAAGTATTGGTTCTTGTTAGTTTGGTTTGGCTAGTTTATTATTACTATTGAGGTTGTCATATAAAACACAGAATCCATAGCATTGTCTCTGATAAGAGCCTATCGAATACGACTACCAATTTTTGTGTAAATAATTGTATTTGACCATACCAGAGTTCATTTGTGGCGTGTGTGTGTGTATCTTCCGCAATATCACGTCCCACAGCGTCAGTAAAAAAAAGTCGCGTTCTTCTTTAGGGGTGTATTACTGAAACCGTTTACTTCAAACGGAAAACGTTTTGCAACGAAAACGAGACTTTATTGGTCAAGTTTATCAAAACTTGGGAGTTTATGTAGGTAGGTCCCTCCCATTCTCGTTCGCTCAGAGGAAGAGACGAAGTTTTAATTGTCCCAAAATCTGGCCACGAAAATAAACCAACTAAGTAAATCATTTTTGTATGGAGGTCAATGAGTGACGAATTTAGTAAACAAAAATGGTAATTTCTCATTTCCTACTTGACGCTTATTTTATTTAATAGGACGTTTCGTAAATCTTAGGTGCTATGTGTGTGTGTATATATATATATATAAGTGGACGCTTGTGGCAATTCGGAAAAAAAACGACTTTATATCTTAGTTGTGCCTGTTGTCAGAGCTTCTGTCTCCAGCCAAGGAGGACATACAGCAACACCTAGATATTCTCCGCAGATTCTGTCAGACCTGGGCCCTCCCTGACAGTGAATCTCAGTAAGACATAAATAATGGTCCTATAAAAGGTCCTGTTTCCAGGACCATGAATATAAATTCCATCTAGACACCGTTGCCCTAGAGCACACAAAACTACACCTACCACGGCCTAAATATCAGCACCAAAGGTAACTTCCGAAAAGCTATGAACGATCTGAGAGGCAAGGCAAGAAGGGCCTACTACGCCATCAAAAGGAACATACAATTTGACATTCCAATAGAACCAATTGGCCTTTATGGCTGAGGTCTGGGGTGCGCTCACCAACCAAGAATTCACAAAATGAGGAAAAAGAAATTGAGACTGGATGCAGAATTCTGAAAAAACATCCTTTGTACAACGTTAAACACCAAATACTGCATGCAGAGCAAAATTAGGATGATACCCGCTAATTATCAAAATCCAGAAAGCAGCCGTTAAATTCTACAACAACCTAAAAGGAATTGATTCCAAAACCACAATAAGATCTAACCAAATCATGAGAATACAAAAAGGTAATTTCTTGACAAATTTGGAAATAATTAACTAAAAAATAGAGCAAACTGGAATGCAATTTGGCCCTAAACAGAAAGTACACAGTGGCAGAATACCTGGCTACCATGACTGACCCAAAATGAAGGAAAGCTTTGACTATGTGCAGACCCAGTGAGCATAGCCTTGCTATTGAGAAAGGCTGCTGAAGGCAGACCTGGCTCTGAAGAGAAGACCTGCTATATGCACACTGCCCACAAAATGAGGTGGCAACTGAGCTGCACTTCCTAACCTCCTGCCAAATGTATGACCATATTAGAGAGACATTATTTTCCTCAGATTACACAGACCCACAACGAATTTAAAAACAAATCTAATTTTGATAAACTCCCATATCTATTAGGCGAAATACCATAGTGTACCATCACAGCAGCAAGATGTGACCTGTTGCCATAAGAAAAAGGCAAACACCATTGTAAATACAACCCATATTTATGTTTATTTATTTTCCCTTTTGTACATTAACTATTTGCACATCATTAGAACACAATATATAATGTAATATGTTGTCAGTGTAATGTTTACTTTTAATTTCTGATTGTTTATTTAACTTTTGTTTGTTATCTATTTTACTTGCTTTGGCAATGTAAACATATGTTTCCCATGCCAATAAAGCCATTTGAATTGAAATTGATAGAGGACTCATCATGGATATTATCCAATTTGTCATGGACATTGCCATTGAGGGCTTTCACCATTTATACGTTTTCAAGTGGATGGGGATTCCTATGAGTTGGTAGCAATCAGCCAATGAAGAAAACAATGGACTACTTTAAAATGGAGATAGCTTTAATGGGACTGCCCAAACTGTCACAGACGTTATAATGGCACAGATACAAAGATGAGTCCTCCATCTCTATGGCCTGTTGTTCAGACGCGTATCTGCCCTCTCATTGGCTAGAATGGGCTCCTGAGTGGCACAGCGGTCTAAGGCACTGCATCTGTGCTAGAGGCGTCACTACAGACCCTGGTTTGTTTCAGGCTGTATCACAACCGGCCGCGATTGGGAGTCCCATAGGGCGGCACAGAATTGGCTCAGCATCATCCGGCCGGTTTAGGGTTTGGCCGGGGAGGCCTATTCTTAATTGACTCATAGTTAAATAACGTTTTTATGGTCCCACCTGATCTCACCTCCTGCCTGCCTTCCATATTCGAGGACATGTGTTTTGATTGTTAGAGCATGTTTGAGGACATGTGTTTTGATTGTTATCTTATCAATACAATAGACAGTCTTTGGTTTGCTTCCGTTTAGATCCTTAAGTATGGTAAAGAGTTTCAATTGCAAAAGTTTTGCAACGGAAACCTCCAAATGAATACACGCCAGGTGATGTCATGTTTTGTGGATCATGTGATTTGGCTGTGTGAAGAATGGCTGACCAAGCGGTGACTACTGAGAGAGGGTGAGTGTGTTTTTTTATAAACAAACTTAGAACCGCTCTTTTAAATATAACAATATTGATAAAAGCGACCCACAAAAAGTTAATCATGATACAATTAGTTTCCCTTGTGTGTCTTGTTATTCTTGTTTGTCGTCAAGTACCTGTAGACTGAAATTAATTTTCAGTTGACTTAACACACTCGTGGCAACAATGTTGCATGTTTATAGTTTATGCCGGGTTCAGGTGCTTGTCGGAGCTAGGAAACTCGGACATTTCGACTTGCTAATTAGTTGAACGCGGTAGGTGATTGACAACAAGTTAGAAAGTCGGACATTTCCGATGTTCCTAGTTCCGACGAGCACGTGAAAGCGGCATTGGTCCGCGTTAAAAAGTCATGAAACCGACGGAGCGGTTTAAAGCTTGAAATGAACAGCTGTGTTGGAATGCGAACAATATGGGTGTCAGTTCTGACTGTAGGGTGCGGGAGGATGACGGGAATGGTCGGTAGTGGAAAGACATAGGAAGAAGAGAGATCATGACACAGAAAGCAGTGAAGCGTCTAGTGAAGAAAGCATGAAGAGGGCCAAGGTATGAAGTAAGAGTAGTGATGTGTTGGAGTGGAAAGCGGTTATAGTGTTTGATGAGACCACGGGGCCTCACTTACACCCTATCTGACTAACTCATGCCGTAGAGAAAAAGGTAGGTGAAGTGAAATTAGCTCGATTCATTGGAAATGGTAGATTGTTAATATAGTGTGGTAGCCAGGCTCAGCAAGAGACTATTCTGAAAATGGAAAAGCTTAACGTTAATGGGAAGAAGATTAAAAGCCATGTCCCTGGTTCTTATGCTAGATTGAGGGAAGTAATCACTGTGGTCCCAGTATCTATGTCCATAGATGATGTTAAAGACAATGTGACAGGAGGCAGAGTAATTGAGGCCAAAAGGTTGATTGGTAGGAAAGAGGGTCAAACAAGTGAAAGCTTATCAGTGGTGGTGAGGTTTGATCAAGTCTTGCTGAGAAAAGTACAGATCTGATTCCTTAGTTTCAATGTTAGAGAATTTGTCCCATATGCACTGCAATGTTTTAAACGCCAAAGAATGTAGTGGCTCATTGTAAAGGAAAGAAACGATGTGCCAAGTGAGGAGGGACACGTGGTTACGGTGAATGTGGGAGCAATGTGAAGGTTAAGTGCTGTGATTGTGGGGAGAATACAGTAGCATTTGGTGGATGCCAAGTACAGAGAGAGGCTCGGAGATATAGGATCAGTCGTGATGTATCGTATGCAGAGAGAGGCTCGGAGATATAGGAACAGTCGTGATGTATCGTATACAGAGAGAGACTTGGAGATATAGGATCAGTCTTGATGTATCGTATACAGAGAGAGACTTGGAGATATAGGATCAGTCGTGATGTATCGTATACAGAGAGAGACTTGGAGATATAGGAACAGTCGTGATGTATCGTATACAGAGAGAGACTTGGAGATATAGGATCAGTCTTGATGTATCGTATACAGAGACTTGGAGATATAGGAACAGTCGTGATGTATCGTATACAGAGAGAGACTTGGAGATATAGGATCAGTCTTGATGTATCGTATACAGAGAGAGACTTGGAGATATAGGAACAGTCGTGATGAATCGTATGCAGAGAGAGACTTGGAGATATAGGATCAGTCTTGATGTATCGTATACAGAGAGAGACTTGGAGATATAGGATCAGTCTTGATGTATCGTATACAGAGAGAGACTTGGAGATATAGGATCAGTCTTGATGTATCGTATACAGAGAGAGACTTGGAGATATAGGAACAGTCGTGATGAATCGTATGCAGAGAGGGGCTCGGAGATATAGGAACAGTCGTGATGAATCGTATGCAGAGAGGGGCTCGGAGATATAGGAACAGTCGTGATGTATCGTATACAGAGAGAGACTTGGAGATATAGGATCAGTCTTGATATATCGTATACAGAGAGAGACTTGGAGATATAGGAACAGTCGTGATGAATCGTATGCAGAGAGGGGCTCGGAGATATAGGAACAGTCGTGATGTATCGTATACAGAGAGAGACTTGGAGATATAGGAACAGTCGTGATGAATCGTATGCAGAGAGGGGCTCGGAGATATAGGAACAGTCGTGATGTATCGTATGCAGAGAGGGGCTCGGAGATATAGGAACAGTCGTGATGAATCGTATGCAGAGAGGGGCTCGGAGATATAGGAACAGTCGTGATGAATCGTATGCAGAGAGGGGCTCGGAGATATAGGAACAGTCGTGATGAATCGTATGCAGAGAGGGGCTCGGAGATATAGGAACAGTCGTGATGAATCGTATGCAGAGAGTGGCTCGGAGATATAGGAACAGTCGTGATGTATCGTATGCAGAGAGAGACTTGGAGATATAGGAACAGTCGTGATGAATCGTATGCAGAGAGGGGCTCGGAGATATAGGAACAGTCGTGATGTATCGTATACAGAGAGAGACTTGGAGATATAGGAACAGTCGTGATGTATCGTATACAGAGAGAGACTTGGAGATATAGGAACAGTCGTGATGTATCGTATAGAGAGAGACTTGGAGATATAGGATCAGTCTTGATGTATCGTATACAGAGAGAGACTTGGAGATATAGGAACATTGCATCACCCACCTGTAGCACGCACTCCAGAAGGTATATCTCTCTGGTCACCCCCAAAACCAATTCTTCCTTTGGCCGCCTCTCCTTCTAGTTCTCTGCTGCCAATGACTGGAACGAACTACAAAAATCTCTGAAACTGGAAACACTTATCTCCCTCATTAGCTTTAAGCACCAGCTGTCAGAGCAGCTCACAGATTACTGCACCTGTACATAGCCTACCTATCATTTAGCCCAAACAACTACCTCTTTCCCTACTGTATTTATTTAATATTATTTATTTATTTATTTTGCTCCTTTGCACCCCATTATTTTTATTTCTACTTTGCACATTCTTCCACTGCAAATCTACCATTCCAGTGTTTTACTTGCTATATTGTATTTTACTTTGCCACCATGGCCTTTTTTTGCCTTTACCCCCCTTATCTCACCTCATTTGCTCACATCGTATATAGACTTGTTTCTACTGTATTGTTGTCTTACTCCATGTGTAACTCTGTGTCGTTGTATGTGTCGAACTGCTTTGCTTTATCTTGGCCAGGTCACAATTGTAAATGTCAACTTGTTTTCAACTTGCCTACCTGGTTAAATAAATGTGAAAAAATAATAATAATAAAAAAATAAACCCAGGGAGATTTTACTGTAATTATGTTACCAAATTTAGCATCTGCACAGTTTTTCCAGTAAATTGTACAAAGTAGTCATTTTGCATAGAGTTGGTTTGTTAAACTTCTAAATCAATATTTTTTTGATTGGCATACAGTGTAATTCAGCTACAGTGGAAATGCCATATTGACAATGCCTAAAGTAAAATGTTTTAGGAATGCTTGAAAGCTTTGTTGAAGTGTTTTTGTAAGCTTATAGGCCAGTACACTACAACCTTCTCCACTACTGCAACCCAATTTCAAGAACCAATTATCCAATACCTTACCTGTTTTATAATACCTGTCTATAATACCTGTCCTATACCTGTTTTATAATACCTGTCTATAATACCTGTCCAATACCTTACCTTATCTGTTTTATAATTTAGGATGTAACTAAGTCCAATGCAGCGAATCCCATCCCCAACACTAACTGCATTTCACCATTCAATTAACACAAGCACATGTGATTAATAATGTCATCCCTGGCATATAACATCCCCTTTTCCACTCTGTGTTTTAGTTTGTTTTTTGGCTGCAGACTGGCTCAGCGAATACTGATGTTTCTTGGTATTCATAGTCTTTTCTACAATTTGTTGAGTGTCCTGGACAGAACGTTGAGGTAACCTACCTACCGGTGTGATTGTCAGACTAACTCCACCTCCCCGGCTGCACCCCACTCATATGCTGCTAGTGCTGCTCTAACTCCCTGCTGCATGCAGTGCTTGAGGCAGGAAGTAACATCCCTGGCAGTTCAATAACAAACCCTGCATGTCATTTTATTTCCACCTATCCCCGAAGCATGTTTACAACTTGTTGTTTTTGTACATTTAATGTCTCGTCTCCTTTTTGCTGTGAAATATTACAACCGTCAGCAACATGACTCCTGACTACCAATGTAATCCCAGACCGTATAGGCTATAGCCTAGGCTGGTTGATGAGTTGTGTTTGTGTCTATGCAGGTCCTGGACTTCCACGGCATGGATCACCAGCTGGCTGCCCTCCTGGTGCCCCACCTCCCAGAACCAGCTCAAGACTGCAGAGGAGAAGATGCTGCAATGTAAGGAATTCCTCTCTCCTTTACCATCACTGTATTTCCAGCCATGGCCAATTTGTGGATTATTATGTGTGGATCCTTCTCATCCCCAGGCATCACAGGCAAGGTGTCCCAGCAGTATGTCCCAATCTCGGATGGTAACATGCTGTGGACCCTCACATTGAATAGAAACATGAAGAACCAGACTCCCCTGGTGCTGCTGCATGGCTTCGGTGGAGGGGTGGGCCTGTGGGCCCTCAACCTAGACGCCCTGGCTCAACAGGTTAGTCTCTGAAGCACAGGCTTCTCTTGTAGCGTTGGAAAGCCTGAGGAAGTTCTTCTCAGAGAGACCATGTAAAGGGGTGTAGTACGACAGAGTCTAGATAGAAACTAGTGTATGCTTTCTTTTTAACACTGACTTCTATTTTTAGTAAGTTTTATCATGTTGTGTAGTGCCTTTATAAATAAAATGACTTTTCATTATTATTATTGTTAATAATAGAGGCCCGTCTATGCCTTTGACCTGCTGGGCTTCGGCCAGAGCAGCAGGCCCTACTTCAGCTCCGACGCCAAGGAGGCTGAGGCCCAGTTTGTGGACTCCATCGAGCAGTGGAGGGCTAAAGTCGGCCTGGAAGCCATGGTCATGCTGGGACATAACTTTGGAGGTTATTTGGCAGCTGCTTATTCGCTCAAGTATCCCACCAGGCAAGTATCACCTGACACCACTCAACTTTCCCCAGTTCACAACCATAGACAGGTTTCAATATGAATGGTTGTTTTATTCCTTAGTATTTAGCCACCTCCTTGGTTAAAGATAGAATACTACATGTATTTAGCCAGTCCTTGGTTCACCCTCCTATGCTTGACTAATACTGTACACCCCAGACCTCACGGGATGTTGGTATGCAGGTGCTAACCTCTGATAACAACATGAATGTCCTTAAAAAGTGTCCCCTCTTTGCTGTATCTCAACTGAATCATCTTCTCTCACTGTGTTGCTAAGATTTCAGCAGGTACCGAACTCATTATAAATGTCTCCAAAACCTCATCACACTCAGATCAGAACAGCTTAAAGCAGCCAGCCAGCCAGCCACATCCTGTCCTTCTAGTATTCAAGCAGCCAGCCACATCCTGTCCTTCTAGTATTAAAGCAGCCAGCCAGCCACATCCTGTCCTTCTAGTATTAAAGCAGCCAGCCAGCCACATCCTGTCCTTCTAGTATTAAAGCAGCCAGCCAGCCACATCCTGTCCTTCTAGTATTAAAGCAGCCAGCCAGCCACATCCTGTCCTTTTAGTATTCAAGCAGCCAGCCACATCCTGTCCTTCTAGTATTCAAGCAGCCAGCCAGCCACATCCTGTCCTTCTAGTATTCAAGCAGCCAGCCAGCCACATCCTGTGCTTCTAGTATTCAAGCAGCCAGCCAGCCACATCCTGTCCTTCTAGTATTCAAGCAGCCAGCCAGCCAGCCACATCCTGTCTTTCTAGTATTCAAGCAGCCAGCCAGCCAGCCACATCCTGTCCTTCTAGTATTCAAGCAGCCAGCCAGCCAGCCACATCCTGTCCTTCTAGTATTCAAGCAGCCAGCCAGCCAGCCACATCCTGTCCTTCTAGTATTCAAGCAGCCAGCCAGCCAGCCACATCCTGTCCTTCTAGTATTCAAGCAGCCAGCCAGCCAGCCACATCCTGTCCTTCTAGTATTCAAGCAGCCAGCCAGCCAGCCACATCCTGTCCTTCTAGTATTCAAGCAGCCAGCCAGCCAGCCACATCCTGTCCTTCTAGTATTCAAGCAGCCAGCCAGCCAGCCACATCCTGTCCTTCTAGTATTCAAGCAGCCAGCCAGCCAGCCACATCCTGTCCTTCTAGTATTCAAGCAGCCAGCCAGCCAGCCACATCCTGTCCTTCTAGTATTCAAGCAGCCAGCCAGCCAGCCACATCCTGTCCTTCTCTAGTATCCAAGCAGCCAGCCACATCCTGTTCTTCTCTAGTATTCAAAAATGCTCTTAATCTGACTGGGGCACTTTGGCTATGTTTATACAGGCAGCCCAATTCTGTTATTATTTTCCACTAATTGGTCTTTTGATCACTGATCTTTTCACATCAGATTTTTTTCAGAGCTGATCTGATTGGTCAAAAGACCAATTAGGGAAAAAAATATCAGAATTGGTCTGCCTGTCTAAATGCCGCCTTTATTTCCCCTGTTCAGTTCACCGATGGACAGATCACTTAATAAACTGTGCCCTAGTGGTTTAGATTATTTCCTTTCCAGATCTTTCAATACGACCTCAACTTATTTTGTTCACCACCATAGAGGCGTTTCAGTTATTTCAGATTGGTGTTGATGGAGTATGGTATTTCCTCTTCACTGTCCTGTAAGGTGCAACACATGGTGCTGGTTGAGCCGTGGGGCTGACCTTTCTTCTTCACTGTCCTGTAGGGTAAAGCACATGCTGCTGGTTGAGCCGTGGGGCTGACCTTTCCTCTTCACTGTCCTGTAGGGTGCAACACGTGGTGCTGGTTGAGCTGTGGGGCTGACCTTTCCTCTTCACTGTCCTGTAGGGTAAAGCACATGGGGCTGGTTGAGCCGTCCTGACCTTTCCTCTTCACTGTCCTGTAGGGTGCAACACATGGTGCTGGTTGAGCCGTGGGGCTGACCTTTCCTCTTCCTGTCCTTCAACACATGGTGCTGGTTGAGCTGTACCTTTCCCCTTCACTGTCCTGTAGGGTAAAGCACATGGTGCTGGTTGAGCTGTGGGGCTGACCTTTCTTCTTCACTGTCCTGTAGGGTAAAGCACATGGTGCTGGTTGAGCCGTGGGGCTGACCTTTCCTCTTCACTGTCCTGTAGGGTAAAGCACATGCTGCTGGTTGAGCCGTGGGGCTGACCTTTCCTCTTCACTGTCCTGTAGGGTGTAACACATGGTGCTGGTTGAGCCGTGGGGCTGACCTTTCCTCTTCACTGTCCTGTAGGGTGCAACACATGGTGCTGGTTGAGCTGTGGGGCTGACCTTTCCTCTTCACTGTCCTGTAGTGTAAAGCACATGGTGCTGGTTGAGCCCAACCTTTCCTCTTCACTGTCCTGTATTGTAAAGCACATGGTGCTGGTTGAGCCGTGGGGCTGACCTTTCCTCTTCACTGTCCTGTAGGGTAAAGCACATGGTGCTGGTTGAGGTGCTGGGGCTGACCTTTCCTCTTCACTGTCCTGTAGGGTAAAGCACATGGTGCTGGTTGAGCCGTGGGGCTGACCTTTCCTCTTCACTGTCCTGTATTAGCACATGGTGCTGGTTGAGCCGTGGGGCTGACCTTTCCTCTTCACTGTCCTGTAGGGTAAAGCACATGGTGCTGGTTGAGCTGTGGGGCTACCTTTCCTTTCCTGTCCTGAAGGGTAAAGCACATGCTCTGGTTGAGCTTGACCTTTCCTCTTCACTGTCCTGAAGGGTAAAGCACATGGTGCTGGTTGAGCTGTGGGGCTGACCTTTCCTCTTCACTGTCCTGAAGGGTAAAGCACATGGTGCTGGTTGAGCTGTGGGGCTGACCTTTCCTCTTCACTGTCCTGTAGGGTGCAGCACATGGTGCTGGTTGAGCCGTGGGGCTGACCTTTCCTCTTCACTGTCCTGTAGGGTGCAACACATGCTGCTGGTTGAGCCGTGGGGCTGACCTTTCCTCTTCACTGTCCTGTAGGGTGCAGCACATGGTGCTGGTTGAGCCGTGGGGCTGACCTTTCCTCTTCACTGTCCTGTAGGGTGCAACACATGGTGCTGGTTGAGCCGTGGGGCTGACCTTTCCTCTTCACTGTCCTGTAGGGTGCAACACATGGTGCTGGTTGAGCTGTGGGGCTGACCTTTCCCCTTCACTGTCCTGTAGGGTAAAGCACATGCTGCTGGTTGAGCCGTGGGGCTGACCTTTCCTCTTCACTGTCCTGTAGGGTGCAACACATGGGGCTGGTTGAGCCGTGGGGCTGACCTTTCCTCTTCACTGTCCTGTAGTGTAAAGCACATGGTGCTGGTTGAGCCGTGGGGCTGACCTTTCCTCTTCACTGTCCTGTAGGGTAAAGCACATGGTGCCGTGGGGCTGACCTTTCCTCTTCACTGTCCTGTAGGGTAAAGCACATGCTGCTGGTTGAGCCGTGGGGCTGACCTTTCCTCTTCACTGTCCTGTAGGGTAAAGCACATGCTGCTGGTTGAGCCGTGGGGCTTACCTGAGCGTCCAGACACAGAAGACCAGGACAGGCCCATCCCGGTGTGGATCAAAGCCCTGGGAGCCATGTTGAGCCCGTTCAACCCCCTGGCAGGGCTACGTCTGGTGGGGCCACTGGGTAAGACTGGCAGCCTGTCTAACTAGATGGATGACAGACGTAGAAATACTACTGCAAATTACATTTCAATTACATACCTGTCTGACTGGATGACTGCATTGTTTATGGGATGGAGTTTTTACCAGCATTCAAACCCACCTCCTTTGTTCTTCAAGGTCCCACACTTGTTTCAACTCTAAGACCAGACTTCAAGAAGAAATACTTGTCCATGTTCAACGACGACACGGTCACAGAGTATATCTATCACCTGAACGTCCAGACTCCCAGGTTAGTCCCTCTCTCTCTCTCTCTCTCTATTTAGTTCCTGTTTGAGTTCACTGGATTTTTATCTCCACTTACTCTGGGCCTGTATTTACAGTCTCAGTCTGAGTGAGTTTCAATACAGTTCAATTCCAATGTTTTCCTCTTAGACCATAATGAAGAAGATGTTATGATTAAGATTAATATGACTATATGTACAGGAAGCACTTCAATTCTGAAATGCTTTTGTAATATAGGCTGTGGTTTTCATTTCTCACACCCTTATTTCAGTGATAATGTTAGTTTTACTCTGTTGTAGTGGTGAGTTCAATGTAGCTGCTTATTAAGGATTATTCTGAGAAGATCAGACTATCGTATACCTTACTGCTGTACTTCTCCCTCTTTAGTAATATTCATGTTTGTTTACTCTGTTGCAGTGGTGAGACAGCCTTCAAGAACATGACCATCCCATACGGGTGGGCCAAGAGGCCTATGCTGCAGAGGATTGGCCTGCTCCATGCTGACATCCCTATTACTGTGATATATGGGTCACGCTCCAGCATCGACGGTAACTCGGGCAACGCTATCAAAGGAATGAGGCCAAACTCTCATGTGGAGATCATAGTACGTTTGAATTCCTTTAAGCTGAACACTTAAGATGCTGTCTGTGTGTGGTTGTCTAGTAATGCGTGAGACAGCTGGCTCAGCTTTTATATTCCCATTTATTCAGCAGGTGGCAGGAAAAAAAGTGAATTGAAGTGTTAAATCCTAGATGAATATGATTTTCCAGAATGTGTATCTGATCTCATATTTCTATTCCTCCTCTCTCCCAGGCTATCAGAGGGGCGGGCCACTACGTCTATGCTGACCAGCCAGAGGACTTCAACCACAGAGTGCTTCAGGTGTGTGACGCGCTGGGCTGAGGGGGGGGGGGGCACTAGTTAACCTGCGGAGAGTGACGTGTTATACCTGTCATGCCCAGAGCTTGTCCTCTCAGTGAGCATGTGATCTGTGAGGATCAGAGAGGACTGGGCAAACAGCTCAATAGGGCTTTATTTTACCTCGATCATCCTCACTTTAGGTCCTCAGTAATAGACCTACCACCACCAGCACAGCAGACCTGCTAACTAGGGAAGGACCCCGTGTTGAAAAGATGATTCTCCTGGATTGTTTGGTTTGACACTTTTGTATTCATTCTACTGACTAAAGAGAATGGCTCATAGTTGTTACTGCTTGTCGGGATTTTGGACATTTTGTGATGAGTGTGTCAGCTTTTAATCTGCTGTTTGAAGAAATGTGATTCTCAGAACGATATAGACTACAATTTGACCACTTGTGGATTATTCTCATTCTGTCAAAGATCCTTCGTGAGATTATTTATGTTTCATTTGCGTCATAACAGCTCATGTAGATATGACCACGGACCATAGAGTTTTGATTTAAATACACACGATTGTGGAACTTCTAGACCTCTGGTTTTGCTAATGGGCTCCTGAGTGGCACAGCGGTCTAAGGCACTTCATCTCAGTGCTTCATCTCAGTGCTTCATCTCAGTGCTTCATCTCAGTGCTTCATCTCAGTTCCAGGCTGTATCACAACCAGCTGTGATTGGCAGTCCCATAGGGCGGCGCACAATTTGGCCCAGCGTCGTTAGGGTTTGGCCGGGGTAGGCCGTGATTGGCAGTCCCCTAGGGCGGCGCACAATTGGCCCAGCGTCGTTAGGGTTGGGCCGGGGTAGGCCGTCATTGGCAGTCCCATAGGGCGGCGCACAATTGGCCCAGTGTCGTTAGGGTTGGGCTGGGGTAGGCCGTGATTGGTAGTCCCATAGGGCGGCACACAATTGGCCCAGCATCGTTAGGGTTTGGCCGGGGTAGGCCGTCATTGCAAATAAGAATTTCTTCTTAACTGACTTGCGTAGTTAAATCAAGGTTAAATAAATACCAAATATAAAAAGATTTCCCCATGACAACCGAAGTGCCTTGTTAATGACCTAGTATGTGACCAGGGACTACAGTCATTGCTGCTGCTTTTTGGTCTTGTCTTTTTATGGGTCCTTTTGCAAGTGGTCGTTTTCACTTCAAGATGTTCTAATTATTTCTCATTCATAGTGTTTTGGCTCTTGTTGTGGTCTAGTGTTAAAATAATCCACTTATTAATAGCTAGCGTGTGCAGGTGAAGGAAAACAAAGCATCAGAATTGAATTGAAGATAACTACTCCATTCTTCTCAGCTGCCATTGTGGGGAAAGAAGGTTCTCAATAAGGGCCTCAATAAATCCCATTCATTCATTGCAACAGTATTTGATAGTATTATTAGGCACCTGTCCAGGGTGTCTAGAAAAGCACAGTATCTAGGTCTAAGATCAGTTAGCATAGCTATAGCAGCCTGTCCTCTTATTTCATATAGGTGACAGCTAATATCTCTGTGTGAAGTTGCAGATTGGGTGGGTTACTTAGACTTTTACAGCCACTTTACCCAGTGCAACCTTTAAAAAAAATCTAAAGCACCATTTACTAGATGTGCTGAGCCCAAGGATACGGTTTGATTAACTCCTGAACATGTGGATGCCTTTGTATTGTTGTCCTGTATATCATTGTAAGTCTCCAATCACAAGTCAATTACCGTGGGGAAGAAAAAATGGTGCTTCTCTATTCATGTATTGTAAAATACCTGTAAATAATAAAGATTATATTATGATTTTGGTGTCCTTTGTTGTAACACATGTATATTTAGACTTGTGTTGTGAAGATCAACAATATTTCAGTATTAAACACTACAACTCTCATAGGCATTCTGTCTGAAAACCACCTTTACAAAAAAGATTGCAGTAAAAGGGGAGTAACTGCAGTAAAAGGGGAGTAACTGCAGTAAAAGGGGAGTAACTGCAGTAAAAAGGGGAGTAACTGCAGTAAACTGCAGGGGTAACTGCAGTAAAAGGAGTAACTGCAGTAAAAGGGGAGTAACTAAAAGTAATTGCAGAATAACAGTAAAAGGGGAGTAATTGCAGAAGTGTAACTGCAGTCAGAGTGCAGTATAACTGTAACTAAAAGTTACACTTCAAAATTACTGCAGTAAAATAACTTGTTGTCACAGTGACTTTATCAAGCATTTTTTATCCACACTGATTTCTGTTCAAAGAGGAGAGCTAATCTCAACTGCTTTCGTTCCTATGAATTGTTCCTTTGAGAGAGATGATCCCCACTGTGTGAAATGTGGTCGTCAGAGCTCCAGAGGAAGAACATGGGAGCTTTTTAGTACCCATAAAAGTACAAAACTGCAACATGGACATCAGTATGACGTTCAGGGGTAGACTTTACACCAGTCTGGGTTATTTGTTATTGTGCTCTAAAATGGAGTAAAGCAAAGGTGAACATTTATCAATATTTCCTCCAACCCCGTTGACATGTCAGAGCTGCCAACTGTCGGTTAGTAAGAGTAATGGTTCGTATCTGTGATGAGGTCAGGCCTTGTATTTCAGTACATGACCACTAGAGGGAAACCTCCCTCAGATCAGGAAGGGAATGGAGGGTGCCTGCCTTGCTGAAGTGCAGTTAGCGACTCATCAAGGTCAATGTTACATCATTCAGTTCTGCTTCTCATCCTATGACCACTTAAAATATCAATAGGCTGTGTAAAAGGAAGAATGGTATTTTTCTGCATTAGGGTCTATATATGGCTGCCATAGGCTAAAGAAGAAAGGGCTGCAGCGTTGCATTTTAACTTGCTCCATTACAGTGAGCAGGTTGACGTTTATTGGGATGAGTCTTGTCCTGGAGGCCCAACTGAAAGATTTCCTAGCTGCAAAGTCAAAATTGGCAATATTGTTAAAATGTATGAAAACAAAAATGAGCTATCTGGGCTTCATTTCAGGTTAGTAGTATGCTTAACGTTAGGTTTAAAATGAGCTATCTGGGCTTCATTTCAGGTTAGCAGTATGCTTAACGTTAGGTTTAAAATGAGCTATCTGGGCTTCATTTCAGGTTAGCAGTATGCTTAACGTTAGGTTTAAAATGAGCTATCTGGGCTTCATTTCAGGTTAGTAGTATGCTTAACGTTAGGTTTAAAGTGAGATTTTATGACTGGCTGTGCCAGCCAGTGACCACTCACAGCAGAGCTGCCTCCAGAAGAAGATTCATGACGACAACGCTAACCTGCTTACAGTGAGGGTGAATTAGGACAAGGGAGAGGCAGAAGCTCTGAGGGTAGAATGTGGTGCTGAAAATGTGTCCGGACAAAGACGTTTCCAATGTTAACAGTGATATCCTATCCTTATTGGTTCAGCCCCGGATCAATTGTCCATGAATGCTGTATGAAAATGTGCAAACTCGTATGGAAATAGTACAGACTTCTAAGGAAAGAGCCGATGGTATAGGATACTCTACTTCCTTAGGTGAAAGCTAAGATGCAGAGTGGTGCAGTGTGCACTTACAGTAATGTATACAGGGTGGGTGTAGGGCGGCACGCCTAGCGGTTAGAGCGTTGGGTCAGTAACCGAAAGGTCGCTGGTTCGAATGTCCGCGCTTATAAGGTGAAAAATCAGTTGACGTGCCCTTGAGCAAGGCACTTAACCCTAATTTGCTCCAGGGGCATTGTACTACTATGGCTGATCCTGTAAATCAACACATTTCACTGCACCTGTATGTGACAATACAATCATTCTCTTTGCTTATTTGAGCTGTTCTTGCCATAATATGGACCTGGTCTTTTACCGAATAGCGCTATCTTCTGTATACACTCCTACCTTGTCACACACTGATTGGCTCAAACGCATTAAGATGGAAAGAAATTCCACAAAGTAACTTTCAACAAGGTACACCTGTTAATAGAAATGCATTCCAAGTAACTACCTCATGAAGCTGGTTGAGAGAATGCCAAGTGTGCAAAGCTGTCATCAAGGTAAAGGGTGGCTATTAGAAGAATCTCAAATATAAAACATATTTTGATTTGTTTAACACTTTTTCTGGTTACTACCTGATTCCATATGTGTTACTTCATAGTTTTGATGCCTTCACTATTATTCTACAATGTAGACAATAGTAAAAATAAAGAAAAAAACATTGAATGAGTAGATTGTAGGTTTGTCCAAACTTTTGACTGGTACTGTATGGAAATAAGGTATTTGTTGAAATGTTTTTTTTAACCTGTTTTCGCTTTGTCATTATGGGATATTGTGTGTAGATTGATGGACATTTTAATAATATTTATTGTAGAATCAGGCTGTAATGTAACAACATTTTGAAAAGTCAGAGTCTGAATACTTTCCTGAATGCAATATTCGAACCTGGTTTACAGTAAAGGGAACTGCAGTACTATGTAAGCTACAGTGCAGTATGTATGAACCTGCAGTACTAACTGTATGAACTAGAACTGCAGTACTATGTAGTGTAGCTACAGTGCAGTATGTATGAACCTGTAGTTTACAGTTTACAGTAAAGGGTCTAGAACTGCAGTACTATGTAGTGTAGCTACAGTGCAGTATGTATGAACCCGGTTTACAGTAAAGGGTCTAGAACTGCAGTACTATGTAGTGCAGCTACAGTGCAGTATGTATGAACCTGGTTTACAGTAAAGGTTCAAGAACTGCAGTACTATGTAGTGTAGCTACAGTGCAGTATGTATGAACCTGGTTTACAGTAAAGGGTCTAGAACTGCAGTACTATGTAGTGCAGCTACAGTGCAGTATGTATGAACCTGGTTTACAGTAAAGGGTCTAGAACTGCAGTACTATGTAGTGCAGCTACAGTGCAGTATGTATGAACCTGGTTTACAGTAAAGGGTCTAGAACTGCAGTACTATGTAGTGCAGCTACAGTGCAGTATGTATGAACCTGGTTTACAGTAAAGGGTCTAGAACTGCAGTACTATGTAGTGCAGCTATAGTGCAGTATGTATGAACCTGACATGGGAACTGCAGTAGTAGTGCAGCTACAGTGCAGTATGTATGAACCTGGTTTACAGTAAAGGGTCTAGAACTGCAGTACTATGTAGTGCAGCTACAGTGCAGTATGTATGAACTACAGAGCAAACAGGCCAGACGGGGTGCGGGCGCAGGTTGCTAGGGGTCTAAACCAGCGTGGCGCCTATATTAGATCAGAATTTATTATATTCTGCCAGTCGTCATGTAGTGCCCCCCCTTCTTTCTCTCCCCTCCTTCCTCTCAGACTACATTGACAGACAGTGTACACTAAGGCTCTGCAGCAGCTAGCGTTTCCACTGCCACCCCCATATCTCTCACACACACGGTACCATGAGTCCTATCCTTTAGGCAAGACCTTCTCTGACTTCCAGGGCTTAAATCTGCGCTCTGTCTAGACACCAGGTTGCATCACACGACTTCCCAATCTGCACCACTAGTCTTATCGCCTGCATCTGTTAGTGCCTAATACTTTCACTAAATGTCAAGATTTGTTTAGTCTCTAAACGAAGATGATCCATGAAGCAGTATCCATTCATTCACCAGAAGGATGTGATAGTTGTTCAATAAAAATGCTACTGACATATGGCTCTGTTTGCAGAGGGACATTCTACATCAATATGTTAAGTACTGTACGAGGTGTACGGAACCTTCAATTCACTGCATACAAGCACGATATGTTTTGACAGTATTTGGTTACAATATTCACCCTTATGTCATATCTTATATCATCTCATGTCATCTCACATTTATAAAAATGCTTTTAATGTATGATTTTAATTAGCTATCTTTTTTTCATTATCCTTTGTCTGTTTCATTATTTTATGTCCAGCACTTAGTTAGAAACAAAGTGTTATACAAATCGTTATGATTGTTGAGCCAGTACAAACACCAAAAGGAAGACGGAACGTCAGATGAATATCTAAATTGAAACATTCTCCCCCTCTGCTCTCCTCGTTCAGAATGGAGATGATGTCGCTGTACTCTTCATAGTTCAGGACAGGTCACATTCAATGAAAGCCATGGTGATAACAGTTTGAGCATGACACATCCATTTGACGCAGAGGCTTTGAAAGCTCCCTCCTATAGGGATGTTATCTGGCAGTGTGAAACAACTACAAGGCAGCTAAGGAAGCACTGCATTCCACTGCTGAGAAGACTCCTGGACTCCTGAGAAATGCACTTGTTTGTCATCGAGTCATCGAGGGAGTAGCCACGTCATCGAGGGAGTAGCCACGTCATCGAATAAAGCTAAATGGGCATCGACAGTAGAGGAGGAAGAGCAACCACCTCTTCCTCTGTCCTATCGCTCTTCTCTTCTCTCATTGTCATTCCCCTGTTAGACCTGCTGATTTTCCAGAAAACTGACATCCTGATTAAAGAATTGGTTCACCTGCCACACAAACTGCTTTCCAGAACTTATTTGTTTTTTCATTGAAGGATGAATGTGAAAAGGAGATGAAAGGTGTCAGTGGAAAAGTACTGTGTGTCTGTAGCCCTGCAGATGCTGCCTCTCAGCTGCAGCAGGCCTGTCTTCTCTTGTCTTCCACACTGGGAGACTCCTTGTCTTCCCTCTCTTTACCTGTTATGTCTTCCACACTGGGAGACTCCATGTCATGTCATGTCTTCCACACTGGGAGACTCCATCTCTTCCCTCTCTTTACCTGTCATGTCTTCCACACTGGGAGACTCCATGTCATGTCTTCCACACTGGGAGACTCCATCTCTTCCCTCTCTTTACATGTCTTGTCTTCCACACTGGGAGACTCCATGTCTTGTCTTCCACACTGGGAGACTCCATGTCTTGTCTTCCACACTGGGAGACTCCATGTCTTGTCTTCCACACTGGGAGACTCCATGTCTTGTCTTCCACACTGGGAGACTCCATGTCTTCCCTCTCTTTACATGTCATGTCTTCCACACTGGGAGACTCCATGTCTTGTCTTCCACACTGGGAGACTCCATGTCTTGTCTTCCACACTGGGAGACTCCATGTCTTCCCTCTCTTTACCTGTCATGACTTCCACACTGGGAGACTTCCTCTCTTTCCACACAGATCACAACTCACAGCACAGCTCTGCTTCTGTTACAGGCCACATGGAGAGATGGAGGGAGACAGACAGAAATATTGAGAGATTGAGAAAGTCAAAAATATACTGTGTATAGAGGAACAAATGGAGGGAAGATGAGAGAGAGTGCAAGAGAAGGATAGATAAAGAGAAGGAGGAATATAGAGAAAGTGATGTCTTCCAATAGAGACTCCAGCGCAAGAGAAGGATAGATAAAGAGGAGGAATATAGAGAAAGAGATGTAGAAACAGAGAGATAGCAAGAGAAGGATAGATAAAGAGGAGGATATAGAGAAAGAGCAGAGAGAAGGATAGATAAAGAGGAAGAAATGGAGAAAGATGAGAGAGGGTAGAGAGAGATAGCAAGAGAAGGATAGATAAAGAGGAATATAGAGAAAGAGCAAGAGAAGGATAGATAAAGAGAAATATAGATAAAGAGATGTAGAAACAGAGAGATAGCAAGAGAAGGATAGATAAAGAGGAAATATAGAGAAAGAGATGTAGAAACAGATAGATAAAGAGAAGGATAGATAAAGAAATAGAGAGAGATAGCAAGAGAAGGATAGATAAAGAGGAGGAATATAGAGAAAGAGAGATGTAGAAATAGAGAGCAATAAGAGAAGGATAGATAAAGAGAAGGAGGAATATAGAGAAAGAGATGTAGAAATAGAGAGATAGCAAGAGAAGGAGGAATATAGAATATAGAAAGAGATGTAGAAACAGAGAGATAGCAAGAGAAGGAGGAATAGATAAAGAGGAGGAATATAGAGAAAGAGATAGCAAGAGAAAGATATGTAGAAATAGAAAGAGAGCGCAAGGATAGATAAAGAGGAGGAATATAGAGAAAGAGATGTAGAAACAGAGAGCAAGAGAAGGATAGATAAAGAGGAGGAATATAGAGAAAGAGAGCAAGAGAAGGATAGATAAAGAGAAAGATATGTAGAAATAGCAAGAGAAGGATAGATAAAGAGAAAGATATGTAGAAATAGAGAGCGCAAGAGAAGGATAGATAAAGAGAAGGAGGAATATAGAGAAAGAGATGTAGAAATAGAGAGAGATAGCAAGAAGAGAAAGACAGATGGAGGGAGAGAGTGAGTGAAATCAATCCGCTGTGCAGGGCTGGTTGTGTCAGATTCTTCCGGAAGCACGACTAAAAATACAAGTGACTGGAGACGGTGTGTGGGGGAGCGTAAAACAAAAGAAACAGGCCTGTGAAAAATCCATAAAACATGATGGTACAGTAGATGTGTGTGTGTGTGCACGCTTCACAGTGTGTGTGTCACAGTGTGTGTCACACGCGGGGCATTAAGTTGACATTTATAACACTTAAAACACACTTAGGTATCCGTGGCGACAGAGCTGGGAGTTGTGTGTCGCTGTGTCTCAGAACACCTGCTGGCGGTGTGGAAGTGTTCAGGTGAGGTGACCGCGTGCTAATGTCGTCATTATTGACAATGAAAACCCTAGCCGTGAGCTGAAGTAGACAGCTTGACAGCCTGGCTGTGAAACATTATATATACAAAAGTATGTGGACACCCCTTCAAATTAGTGGATTCTGCAATTTCAGGCATATCTGTTACTGATAGGTGTATAAAATTGAGTACACAGCCATGCAATCTCCATAGACAAACATTGGCAGTAGAATGGCCTTGCTGAAGAGCACAGTGACTTTCATCGTGGCACTTTCACAGGATTCCACCTTTGGGGGTGGCAGGTAGCCTAGTGGTTAGAGTGTTGGACTAGTAACCAAGAGGTTGCAAGATCAAATCCCGAGCTGACAAGGTACAAACAAATCTGTTGTTCTGCCGCTGAGCAGGCAGTTAACCCACTGTTCTTAGGCCATCATTGACAATTCTGTGCTTCAAACTTTGTGGCAACAGTTTGGGTAAGGCCCTTTCCTGTTTCAATATGACAATGCCCCCATGCACAAAGCGAGGTCTATTCTGAAATGGTTTGTTGAGATCAACCTCATCAAACACCTTTGGGATGAATTGGAATGCCAACTGTGAGCCAGAGGCCTAATCATCCAACATCAGTGCCCGACCTCAAGCTCTTGTGGCTGAATGGAAGCAAGTCCCTGCAGCAATGTTTCAACATCTTTTGGGGAGCCTTCCCAGAAGAGGGGAGGCTGTTACAGCAGCATCTACATATTAATGCCCATGATTTTGGAATGAGTTGTTTGACAGGCCGTGTCCACATACTTTTGGCCATGTAGTGTATCTGCAGAGGGAAAGAGATAGCGAAATGAGCTCAGGTAAAAGTGTTTTTTACTGACTTGAAGAACTCTATTCAACACTTTATATTGCTACTTTCTCCTCTCTTCTATAGTCTGCCATAACCCCAGCTACCAAACGCTGACTCGGCTGCTGCATCTTCCCAGAGAAATGAAAGAGGAATCAGCCATCAGACTGGAGGGACACACAGCCATAATAATAAGTGAATCTCAAGTCTACATGAAGAAGTTGAACTGATGCATCTAAACAGCTTGACCCTGTGGTTGACTCATCATACAGTCAGCCAGTTAGTCAGTCAGTCAGCCAGTCAGTCAGTCAAACACACAAACACTCAATTCCCACAACCTGTCAGGCGTGAGTTAATTGCCAGAGGCTGGCCCATCAGTTGTGCGGACGGGGGGCTGCAGTCGGCTGTTTTTCCAGCGTCGTAGCTCCCGTTAGCCCACCCTGCTGTATGTATCACCCCTGCTTGGAGTGCTGACCCCACAGCATGAGGAGGCCTTGGCCCCCACTTCTTCCTCTCACTGGGCTAGCAGACATGCTGCACACCACCACCACCACCACCCTGCAGCCGTGGCCCATAAATATCCTGCCAGCCCTGCACTAATAGTCCTAATGGTTCCTGAGGAGCTGCCCGGAGCTGCATTAGGCCTGGATGGTCCATTGATTTAAAGCAAAGAGGCCGGCCCTGCCCTGCCGCCCGCTGCTCTATATGGGCCGGCTTCCAGTCACTGACCCACAGGGTTATCTCCCAAATGCAATTAAGACGCTTAAAAGTGCTTTTTCAGGAAGACACTGGGAGTAATGAGGGAGAGGCCGGCTGGACCGGGCCGATCCTATGCTGAGTGGGTGGGTGTAGGGGGCCCCAGCCCTCCCCCAGCCGCGCACTAGCCGGGAGGGAACGGCTCAAGTGAGGAAATGAAAGGAACCCTGGCTATGATATGTAATATCACCAGGAGGTGCAGCTCTGAATGGATGTCTCAGGGAGAGGAACAGAGCAATGTTTTGTAGCCCCAGTGACCAACATAGTGTCTGTGTCCCAAATGGCACCTTTTTCCCTTTATAGTGCACTATAAACACAGGGCTCTTGTCAATAGTAGTGCACTATAAACACAGGGCTCTGGTCAATAGTAGTGCACTATAAACACAGGGCTCTGGTCAACAGTAGTGCACTATAAACACAGGGCTCTGGTCAATAGTAGTGCACTGTACAGGAAATAGGGTACCATTTGGGACACCCCCAGGGAAAGTCATACTCAGAGGATGTGGGAACATTAGTGTTTAATGGGGTAATTATGTCAGCTGTTCTTCGTCTCGCTGTGTATGCTGGGCCTTATGCAATTCTGACTGGATGCAGACAATTGAGTTTCATCATTGGACACTCAGGGAAAATGGGTGATGGTCCCGACCTCGTTGCCCTAAGTACCTCCACAGCACATAATAACATACTGGCATTTGTCTGTAATGCAAAGTTTTGTCATGGATACTTGTAATTCCATTGTTTATTTACCCAGGAATGTGAACCATATAGATTGTGTTTTGATGTTGTTGCATTAGCTATAGTACTTTTCTTGGATTTTAAAGCAAGCTGTCCTACATTCTGTGGATGTCTGCACTAAATGTAGAGTATTATTATTGTGTATATGCGAGAGAGGGGGAGAGAGAAAGAGTGTGTGTGTATGTAAGTGAGAGCTAAAGAGCGAGAGGAAGAAAGAAGGAGAGAGAGAGAGCGGTCTGATGCCCTAAGGCCCAAATTAATCATAATGGCTTTTTCATATAAAGAGACAAGAAAAAGGGAGATTTGTTTAAGAGTGGTTGGGAATAAAATAGAGAGGAGAGGAGGATGGGCGGAGATGGAAGCTAACGTACTAAAATAATGAAGAGGGGAGAGAGAGAGAGAGAGAGATGGGGAGAGATAGAGAGAGGGATGGGGGAGAGAGAGTGAGAGTGATGGTGAGATAGAGAGGGGATGGGAAGAGAGAGAGCGAGAGAGAGGGGATGGGGAGATAGAGAGAGTGGATGGAGAGAGAGAGGGTGGATGGGGAGGGATGGAGAGGGAGAGAGAGAGAGAATGGGGGTATGGGGAGAGATAAAGAGAGAGGGATGGGGGAGAGAGAGAGAGGGAGAGAGGGGGGAGATGGGGAGAGAGAGGGGGAAGGAGAGGGAAGGAGACAGAGAGGCATCACGAGGGCTGCAGACTGCTGCTGTTGTGCTCAGCTGCATCCAGTACAACTCCACCGTTTCTTCATCAACAGCCTCATAACTTCACCCAAATCACTGGGCTTACCGTTGTCGTGAAATGGCAACAAATCACTGGCACCGCAGCCGACATAAAATTTGGTCTGCTAAGCTTGACGACGAGACAAATATTAAATGTATCTTTATCAAGATCAGTAATTATGAATTGTCAATGTGATTCTGAGGGAAGTAAGCTAAGAGTGCAGGAATCTGACTGAGTACACAGGAGTGCAGGAATCTAACTGAGTACACAGGAGTGCATGAATCTGACTGAGTACACCGGAGTGCAGGAATCTGACTGAGTACACCAGAGTGCAGGAATCTGACTGAGTACACAGAGTGCAGGAATCTGATTGAGTACACAGGAGTGCAGGAATCTGACTGAGTACACAGGAGTGCAGGAATCTGACTGAGTACACAGGAGTGCAGGAATCTGACTGAGTACACAGGAGTGCAGGAATCTGACTGAGTACACCGGAGTGCAGGAATCTGACTGAGTACACCGGAGTGCAGGAATCTGACTGAGTACACCAGAGTGCAGGAATCTGACTGAGTACACCAGAGTGCAGGAATCTGACTGAGTACACAGGAGTGCCGGAATCTGACTGAGTACACAGGAGTGCATGAATCTGACTGAGTACACCAGAGTGCAGGAATCTGACTGAGTACACCAGAGTGCAGGAATCTGACTGAGTACACCAGAGTGCAGGAATCTGACTGAGTACACCAGAGTGCAGGAATCTGACTTAGTACACCAGAGTGCAGGAATCTGACTGAGTACACCAGAGTGCAGGAATCTGACTGAGTACACCAGAGTGCAGGAATCTGACTGAGTACACCAGAGTGCAGGAATCTGACTGAGTACACAGGAGTGCAGGAATCTGACTGAGTACACAGGAGTGCAGGAATCTGACTGAGTACACAGGACAAGGCAATGAAGCAATAGACTAACTGCTAGTAAAAATGTTCCTTAAAATAAATGAGGCTTTTTTTTCAGCCTACGTGCTGGAGATTTGTTAGTGTGCAACAAAGGTGTCTATTTTGTGTTTGATAAAGGCCTGGGTAGTGTGTGAACAGGACATGTATTTGTTCATCTCCAATACCCTGGTATGTTCAGAATCAAAAGCCTTATGCAGGAGTTGAAATAAAACCCCACTGTGTCACGAGCTAACATGACAAGCCTTGAAGAAGAATCCCATCAACCCAGTCTGCTATGTTGGGTTGTTAGAGAGTGGATCCATATGCATGCAGGAAAAGATTGTGTCCCAAATGACACCCTATTCCCTAGATAGTGCACTACTGGGTATGCATCAGGTGGAAATCACAACTATAAATGCCACAGTGGAATGTGTGTGTGTGTGTGTGTGTGTGTGTGTGTGTGTGTGTGTGTGTGTGTGTGTGTGTGTGTGTGTGTGTGTGTGTGTGTGTGTGTGTGTGTGTGTGTGTGTGTGTGTGTGTGTGTGTGTGTGTGTGTGTGTGTGTGAGGAGTTTTTCAGAGTGTCATTACTCTCTGTAGTGGTACTGTTCATATCTAAAGAGAGGAGGAGTTTTTCAGAGTGTCATTACTCTCTGTAGTGGTACTGTTCATATCTAAAGAGAGGAGGAGTTTTTCAGAGTGTCATTACTCTCTGTAGTGGTACTGTTCATATCTAAAGAGAGGAGGAGTTTTCAGAGTGTCATCTCTGTAGTGGTACTGTTCATATCTAAAGAGAGGAGGAGTTTTCAGAGTGTCATTACTCTCTGTAGTGGTACGGTTCATATCTAAAGAGAGGAGGAGTTTTCAGAGTGTCATTACTCTCTGTAGTGGTACAGTTCATATCTAAAGAGAGTTTTTTCAGAGTGTCATTACTCTCTGTAGTGGTACTAATTATCGTATTTCGTCGCCTAACGTAGCCTTCACTGCTATTCGCCCAGGAGCTAGCAACGCTAGCTAACGCACACAGATTAGCATCACTGTAGTGCTATTCACTCAACTGTACGACTTGATTAGTTTAGTGTTAGCTAGCTACATAGCTGTCTTTGTTTCCAAGATAATTGTGTAGTTTAGTGTGTGTAGCCTTGGAGTGATTATCTTAATTCACTGAGGTTCGCTAGCCAGCTATTTGTCGTCCTTAACGTAGGAGACTCTGCTAGCTAGCCAACAGCTAACAGCTAACAGCTAGCCAACGTCACCACACGGCTACTGATTCGAATTCAATCACCGGTCAGGGAGTATCTCATTTTCATTTCATTACAGTACAACGGTTTGATTTGTTTGATCGTAGCTAGCTACATAGCTAGCTACATAGCCGTCTTTGTTTCAAAGATAATTGTGTAGTCTAGAGCGATTTCCTAGGTTAGCTAGCCAGCTATTGTCGTTCTTTTAACTCAACGTAACGTAAACAACACTGCTAGCTAGCCAGCTAGCCCCCGAATAGCAGCACTGTAGAAATTATTACACTCAACGGAACGACTTGATTAGTGTAGTGCCAACAACGCAGCTACTGCCAGCTAGCCTACTTTAGCAGTACTGTATCATTTTAATCATTTTAGTCAATAAGATTCTTGCTACGTAAGCTTAACTTTCTGAACATTCGAGACGTGTAGTCCACTTGTCATTCAATTTCCTTGCATTAGCGTAGCCTTTTCTGTAGCCTGTCAACTATGTGTCTGTCTATCCCTGTTCTCTCCTCTCTGCACAGACCATACAAACGCTCCACACCGCGTGGCCGCGACCACCTAATCTGGTGGTCCCAGCGCGTACGACCCACGTGGAGTTCCAGGTCTCCGGTAGCCTCTGGAACTGCCGATCTGCGGCCAACAAGGCAGAGTTCATCTCAGCCTATGCCTCCCTCCAGTCCCTTGACTTCTTGGCACTGACGGAAACATGGATCACCACAGATAACACTGCTACTCCTACTGCTCTCTCCTCGTCCGCCCACGTGTTCTCGCACACCCGAGAGCTTCTGGTCAGCGGGTGGTGGCACCGGGATCCTCATCTCTCCCAAGTGGTCTTTCTCTCTTTCTCCCTTACCCATCTGTCTATTGCCTCCTTTGAATTCCATGCTGTCACAGTTACCAGCCCTTTCAAGCTTAACATCCTTATCATTTATCGCCCTCCAGGTTCCCTCGGAGAGTTCATCAATGAGCTTGATGCCTTGATAAGCTCCTTTCCTGAGGACGGCTCACCTCTCACAGTTCTGGGCGACTTTAACCTCCCCACGTCTACCTTTGACTCATTCCTCTCTGCCTCCTTCTTTCCACTCCTCTCCTCTTTTGACCTCACCCTCTCACCTTCCCCCCTACTCACAAGGCAGGCAATACGCTTGACCTCATCTTTACTAGATGCTGTTCTTCCACTAACCTCATTGCAACTCCTCCAAGTCTCCGACCACTACCTTGTATCCTTTTCCCTCTCGCTCTCATCCAACACTTCCCACACTGCCCCTACTCGGATGGTATCGCGCCGTCCCAACCTTCGCTCTCTCTCCCCGCTACTCTCTCCTCTTCCATCCTATCATCTCTTCCCTCTGCTCAAACTTTCTCCAACCTATCTCCTGATTCTGCCTCCTCAACCCTCCTCTCCTCCCTTACTGCATCCTTTGACTCTCTATGTCCCCTATCCTCCAGGCCGGCTCGGTCCTCCCCTCCCGCTCCGTGGCTCGACGACTCATTGCGAGCTCACAGAACAGGGCTCCGGGCAGCCGAGCGGAA
Organism: Oncorhynchus keta; assembly: GCF_023373465.1. Classification (NCBI taxonomy): domain Eukaryota; kingdom Metazoa; phylum Chordata; class Actinopteri; order Salmoniformes; family Salmonidae; genus Oncorhynchus; species Oncorhynchus keta. The sequence goes on along the minus strand of NW_026280305.1, from coordinate 193,470 downwards.
ATGGAGGAAAACTCGCCTCCCTGCGGACCTGGCATCCTTTCACTCCCTCCTCTCTACATTTTCCTCCTCTGTCTCTGCTGCTAAAGCCACTTTCTACCATTCTAAATTCCAAGCATCTGCCTCTAACCCTAGGGAAGCTCTTTGCCACCTTCTCCTCCCTCCTGAATCCCCCCTCCTCCCTCTCTGCAGATGACTTCGTCAACCATTTTGAAAAGAAGGTCGATGACATCCGATCCTCATTTGCTAAGTCAAACGACACCGCTGGTTCTGCTCACACTGCCCTACCCTATGCTCTGACCTCTTTCTCCCCTCTCTCTCCAGATGAAATCTCGCGTCTTGTGACGGCCGGCCGCCCAACAACCTGCCCGCTTGACCCTATCCCCTCCTCTCTTCTCCAGACCATTTCCGGAGACCTTCTCCCCTTACCTCACCTCGCTCATCAACTCATCCCTGACCGCTGGCTCACGTCCCTCCCGTCTTCAAGAGAGCGAGAGTTGCACCCTTTCTGAAAAAAAAACCTACACTCGATCCCTCCGATGTCAACAACTACAGACCAGTATCCCTTCTCTCTTTTCTCTCCAAAACTCTTGAGCGTGCCGTCCTTGGCCAGCTCTACCGCTATCTCTCTCCAGAATGACCTTCTTGATCCAAATCAGTCAGGTTTCAAGACTAGTCATTCAACTGAGACTGCTCTTCTCTGTATCACGGAGGCGCTCCGCACTGCTAAAGCTAACTCTCTCTCCTCTGCTCATCCTTCTAGACCTATCGGCTGCCTTCGATACTGTGAACCATCAGATCCTCCTCTCCACCCTCTCCGAGTTGGGCATCTCCGGCGCGGCCCACGCTTGATTGCGTCCTACCTGACAGGTCGCTCCTACCAGGTGGCGTGGCGAGAATCTGTCTCCTCACCACGCGCTCTCACCACTGGTGTCCCCCAGGGCTCTGTTCTAGGCCCTCTCTTATTCTCGCTATACACCAAGTCACTTGGCTCTGTCATAACCTCACATGGTCTCTCCTATCATTGCTATGCAGACGACACACAATTAATCTTCTCCTTTCCCCCTTCTGATGACCAGGTGGCGAATCGCATCTCTGCATGTCTGGCAGACATATCAGTGTGGATGACGGATCACCACCTCAAGCTGAACCTCAGCAAGACGGAGCTCCTCTTCCTCCCGGGGGAAGGACTGCCCGTTCCATGATCTCGCCATCACGGTTGACAACTCCATTGTGTCCTCCTCCCAGAGCGCTAAGAACCTTGGCGTGATCCTGGACAACACCCTGACGTTCTCAACTAACATCAAGGCGGTGTCCCGTTCCTGTAGGTTCATGCTCTACAACATCCGCAGAGTGCGACCCTGCCTCACACAGGAAGCGGCGCAGGTCCTAATCCAGGCACTTGTCATCTCCCGTCTTGATTACTGCAACTCGCTGTTGGCTGGGCTCCCTGCCTGTGCCATTAAACCCCTACAACTCATCCAGAACGCCGCAGCCCGTCTGGTGTTCAACCTTCCCAAGTTCTCTCACGTCACCCCGCTCCTCCGCTCTCTCCACTGGCTTCCAGTTGAAGCTCGCATCCGCTACAAGACCATGGTGCTCGCCACGGAGCTGTGAGGGGGAACGGCACCTCAGTACCTCCAGGCTCTGATCAGACCCTACACCCAAACAAGGGCACTGCGTTCATCCACCTCTGGCCTGCTCGCCTCCCTACCACTGAGGAAGTACAGTTCCCGCTCAGCCCAGTCAAAACTGTTCGCTGCTCTGGCCCCCAATGGTGGAACAAACTCCCTCACGACGCCAGGACAGCGGAGTCAATCACCACCTTCCGGAGACACCTGAAACCCCACCTCTTCAAGGAATACCTAGGATAGGGTAAGTAAGGGTAAGTAATCCTTCTCCCCCCTTCTCCCCCCCAACAAGATTTAGATGCAAGTGGCTGTTCCACTGGTTGTCATAAGGTGTATGCACCAATTTGTAAGAAATGTACTGTTCATATCTAAAGAGAGGAGGAGTTTTTCAGAGTGTCATTACTCTCTGTAGTGGTACTGTTCATATCTAAAGAGAGGAGGAGTTTTTCAGAGTGTCATTACTCTCTGTAGTGGTACTGTTCATATCTAAAGAGAGGAGGAGTTTTTCAGAGTGTCATTACTCTCTGTAGTGGTACTGTTCATATCTAAAGAGAGGAGGAGTTTTTCAGAGTGTCATTACTCTCTGTAGTGGTACTGTTCATATCTAAAGAGAGCTCTTCATGTTCACTGTCCTTACTTTGTCTCAGTCCTGATGTGTAAACATAGACACACACACATGATAAAAAGATGGAACATACTGTATATAAATGACATACATACAGATGGAGCCAACTCTGTGATACAAAGTGATGTTTGTTACATACTGTCTGACAAGCTTGTGGGACTCAGCTGTCACAGACTGTTCTTTTCTGAGCTGTTTGGCTTTTTCTCTGAGGAAAACCTGCAATTTGCAGACAGCCAGCCTACGCACTGCACAGCCAGCCTCAATACATTGTCCCCAGACACCACAGTGATGGTGATTATAATCTTTAATACCATCACATTGCAGTTGACCATTATTGCGTTCTTTCAGGGGGGCCAATGAGTATTTGCATTACCAAAGATGTCAGTTGGATGTTTTCTCTCTAATTCAACCCATTTTCCCCATGACAGAGCAGGGTCCATTCTGATCGTTTCCAAACAGCTCTGTGGAGATATTGAGACTGTAAGAGCCGCCTCCCATCTCATGACGTTTTGCATTCCAAAGTAATGTACACTGGGTTAAATCACCTATTGAAATATTCATGTATTCAGCCAAGCTCTATGTGAGCATTTACACCTACACAGAGCTGGTGACAGCCAGACAGTTTGTTTTACAATGAGCTCTCTCCCTCCGGAGAGACGTGCTAAAGGCAGGAATTGAAATCTGAAAAAGCAACATTAAGAAGGGCTTTTTCCCCTCACGATGAGTGTGTGATTGAAGGCTGGTAGGCTGAGGCTGGGCTGTTAAGGATGGAGCCAGGGGATAATGAATACAATACAGGTGCTGGGGTTTAGCTCAGGTTATGATGAGGTGGCAAAAAAGCACATTACAATGGCAGGGGGTTCTCTCCCTTTCTTTCTCTCTGGAACACACAGATACACACAGATACACACAGATACACACAGATACACACAGCCATGCAGGAACATAGACACACACACACACACACACACACACACACACACACACACACACACACACACACACACACACACACACACACACACACACACATACACACACACACACACACACACACACACACACACACACACACACACACAGCACATGTTGTCTTTCACACACACACACACACACACACTCACACAGGTATACACACACACACACACAGGTATACACACACACACACACACACACACACACACACACACACACACACACACACACACACACACACACACACACACAATACACACACACACACACAATCACACACACACAGGTATACACACACACACACACACAGTATACACACACACACACACACAGGTGTCATTTGGCACACATGTACAACACAGGTATTTTCTCTTTAAACACACACACACACACACACAACACACACACACACACACCACACACACACACACACTGACACACACACACACACACAGGTATACACACACACACACCACAGGTATACACACACACACACACACAGATGATACACACACACACACACAGGTATACACACACACACACAGGTATACACACACACACACACAGGTTGTACACACACACACACACACACACACACACACACACACACACACATGGACTGTCACACACACACAGGACACACACACACAGCTTTGTTGTGTTGTCTTTTTACACACACTCTTGTTGTGTTGAGTTCTTCTCACTCTTCTGCTGGGTCAGCAAAGTAATGTTGAAGTGATATGGAGCAGTGCATTGCAGAGGTGCATGATTTGTAATAAATGAATTAATCAATTCTGTGAAATATCACAGTATGTCATTTGTTTCTGTCTTTGTGTACAATTAAGAATTTTCTCTTTTGTTGTGTTGAGGGCTATAATATCTTAATATGTCCCAGCTACTTGCATTTCTGACAATCACTGTAGCAAAAGAAGCTCATCCATCACTACGTTTCAGATGATACAGGACAGCTATGGTGTGGTGCAAGTTATGATGTCTGCATCACCAGCCAGCATCCTCTTAGCTTGTCTTTGTTGTGTTGTGTTGAGGATGGAGGGGTTGTTTAACATGCTGTTTCTGTCTTTGTTGTGTTGTGTTGAGGATGGAGGTTGTTTCTGTCTTTGTTGTGTTGTGTTGAGGATGGAGGTTGTTTCTGTCTTTGTTGTGTTGAGGATGGGGTTGTTTAACATGCTGTTTCTGTCTTTGTTGTGTTGTGTGAGGATGGAGGTTGTTTCTGTCTTTGTGTTGAGGATGGAGGTTGTTTCTGTCTTTGTGTTGAGGGTGGAGGTTGTTTCTGTCTTTGTGTTGAGGATGGAGCTTGTTTCTGTCTTTGTTGTGTTGAGGATGGAGGTTGTTTCTGTCTTTGTGTTGAGGATGGAGCTTGTTTCTGTCTTTGTTGTGTTGAGGATGGAGGTTGTTTCTGTCTTTGTTGTGTTGAGGATGGAGCATTGTTTCTGTCTTTGTTGTGTAGAGGATGGAGGTTGTTTCTGTCTTTGTTGTGTTGAGGATGGAGGTTGTTTCTGTCTTTGTTGTGTTGAGGATGGAGGTTGTTTAACATGCTGTTTCTGTCTTTGTTGTGTTGAGGATGGAGGTTGTTTCTGTCTTTGTTGTGTTGAGGATGGAGTTTGTTTCTGTCTTTGTTGTGTTGAGGATGGAGGTTGTTTCTGTCTTTGTTGTGTTGAGGATGGAGGTTGTTTCTGTCTTTGTTGTGTTGAGGATGGAGGTTGTTTCTGTCTTTGTTGTGTTGAGGATGGAGGTTGTTTCTGTCTTTGTTGTGTTGAGGATGGAGTTGTTTCTGTCTTTGTTGTGTTGAGGATGGAGGTTGTTTAACATGATGTTTCTGTCTTTGTTGTGTTGAGGATGGAGGTTGTTTAACATGCTGTTTCTGTCTTTGTTGTGTTGAGGATGGAGGTTGTTTCTGTCTTTGTTGTGTTGAGGATGGAGGTTGTTTCTGTCTTTGTTGTGTTGAGGATGGAGGTTGTTTCTGTCTTTGTTGTGTTGAGGATGGAGGTTGTTTCTGTCTTTGTTGTGTTGAGGATGGAGGTTGTTTCTGTCTTTGTTGTGTTGAGGATGGAGTTTGTTTCTGTCTTTGTTGTGTTGAGGATGGAGGTTGTTTCTGTCTTTGTTGTGTTGAGGATGGAGTTGTTTCTGTCTTTGTTGTGTTGAGGATGGAGGTTGTTTCTGTCTTTGTTGTGTTGAGGATGGAGGTTGTTTCTGTCTTTGTTGTGTTGAGGATGGAGGTTGTTTCTGTCTTTGTTGTGTTGAGGATGGAGGTTGTTTCTGTCTTTGTTGTGTTGAGGATGGAGGTTGTTTCTGTCTTTGTTGTGTTGAGGATGGAGGTTGTTTCTGTCTTTGTTGTGTTGAGGATGGAGCTTGTTTCTGTCTTTGTGTTGAGGATGGAGTTTGTTTCTGTCTTTGTTGTGTTGAGGATGGAGTTTGTTTCTGTCTTTGTTGTGTTGAGGATGGAGTTTGTTTCTGTCTTTGTTGTGTTGAGGATGGAGTTTGTTTCTGTCTTTGTTGTGTTGAGGATGGAGTTTGTTTCTGTCTTTGTTGTGTTGAGGATGGAGTTTGTTTCTGTCTTTGTTGTGTTGAGGATGGAGTTTGTTTCTGTCTTTGTTGTGTTGAGGATGGAGGTTGTTTCTGTCTTTGTTGTGTTGAGGATGGAGTTTGTTTCTGTCTTTGTTGTGTTGAGGATGGAGTTTGTTTCTGTCTTTGTTGTGTTGAGGATGGAGGTTGTTTCTGTCTTTGTTGTGTTGAGGATGGGGTTGTTTAACATGATGTTTCTGTCTTTGTTGTGTTGAGGATGGGGTTGTTTAACATGCTGTTTCTGTCTTTGTTGTGTTGAGGATGGGGTTGTTTAACATGCTGTTTCTGTCTTTGTTGTGTTGAGGATGGGGTTGTTTAACATGATGTTTCTGTCTTTGTTGTGTTGAGGATGGGGTTGTTTAACATGATGTTTCTGTCTTTGTTGTGTTGAGGATGGGGTTGTTTAACATGCTGTTTCTGTCTTTGTTGTGTTGAGGATGGGGTTGTTTAACATGCTGTTTCTGTCTTTGTTGTGTTGAGGATGGGGTTGTTTAACATGATGTTTCTGTCTTTGTTGTGTTGAGGATGTTTAACATGATGTTTCTGTCTTTGTTGTGTTGAGGATGGGGTTGTTTAACATGCTGTTTCTGTCTTTGTTGTGTTGAGGATGGGGTTGTTTAACATGCTGTTTCTGTCTTTGTTGTGTTGAGGATGGGGTTGTTTAACATGCTGGGTGGTGAGGAGGGAACCTGAGGAGAGAGAGAGAGGCTCTATCTCAATTGCTTAAAATCCTCTCTTTTCTTCTGGTCAGTTCTTTCAGAACCGAACAGAGATAGCATGCTGCGGTAAGGTGTGTGTGGTATAGTGTGTGCAGTACAGATGGTGCAGTACTGGGTGTGGTATAGTGTGTGCAGTACAGATGGTGCAGTACTGGGTGTGGTATAGTATGTGGTATAGTGTGTGGTATAGTGTGTGCAGTACAGATGGTGCAGTACTGGGTGTGGTATAGTGTGTGCAGTACAGATGGTGCAGTACTGGGTGTGGTATAGTGTGTGGTATAGTGTGTGCAGTACAGATGGTGCAGTACTGGGTGTGGTATAGTGTGTGGTATAGTGTGTGCAGTACAGATGGTGCAGTACTGGGTGTGGTATAGTGTGTGGTATAGTGTGTGCAGTACAGATGGTGCAGTACTGGGTGTGGTATAGTGTGGTATCGTGTGTGGTATAGTGTGTGCAGTACAGATGGTGCAGTACTGGGTGTGGTATAGTGTGTGGTATAGTGTGTGCAGTACAGATGGTGCAGTACTGGGTGTGGTGTAGTGTGTGGTATAGTGTGTGGTATAGGGTGTGGTATAGGGTGTGGTATAGTGTGCGGTATAGTGTGTGCAGTACAGATGGTGCAGTACTGGGTGTGGTATAGTGTGTGGTATAGTGTGTGCAGTACAGATGGTGCAGTACTCTTGCTTAGGACACTGGGAATGTCAGAGGCAGTTCCAAGCTGTCAGGCTATTAATCCATCTACAGGGGCCAGGGAGGAGAAGACTAACAGCATGTTGACTACCCTAACAGAAGAGACTAACAGCATGTTGACGACCCTAACAGAAGAGACCAACAGCATGTTGACTACCCTAACAGAAGAGACTAACAGCATGTTGACGACCCTAACAGAAGAGACTAACAGCATGTTGACTACCCTAACAGAAGAGACTAACAGCATGTTGACTACCCTAACAGAAGAGACTAACAGCATGTTGACTACCCTAACAGAAGAGACTAACAGCATGTTGACTACCCTAACAGAAGAGACTAACAGCATGTTGACTACCCTAACAGAAGAGACTAACAGAAGAGACTAATAAAACTATAACAGATAACAAAAGGAAGCACAGCCGTGAGCTGCCCAGTGACACAAGCCTACCAGACGAGCTAAATTCATTCTATGCTCGCTTCGAGGCAAGCAACACTGAAACATGCATGAGAGCATCAGCTGTTCCGGACAACTGTGTAATCACGCTCTCCGTAGCAGGGCCAGGCGGATTACCAGGACGTGTACTCCGATCAAGCGCTGGCTAACTGGCATGTGTCTTCACTGACATTTTCAACCTGTCCCTGACTGAGTCTGTAATACTAACATGTTTCAAGCAGACACCATAGTCCCTGTCCCCAAGAACACTAAGGTAACCCCCTAAATGTCTACCGACACCTGGCACTCACGTCTGTAGCCATGAAGTATTTTGAAAGGCTGGTCATGGCTCACATCAACACCATTATCCCAGAAACCCGAGACTCACCCCAATTTGCATACCGCCCCAACAGATCCACAGATGATGCAATCTCTATTGCACTCCATACTGCCATGTCCCACCTGGACAAAAGGAGCACCTATGTGAGAATGCTGTTCATTGACTACAGCTCAGGGGTCAACATCATAGTGCCCTCAAAGCTCATCACTAAGCTAAGGACCCTGAGACTAAACATCTCCAACTGCAACTCGATCCCGGACTTTCTGATGGGCCGCCCCCAAGTGGTAAGGGTAGGTAACAACACATCCGCCACACAGATCCTCAACACGGGGGCCCTCATTGGTGCGTGCTCAATCCACTCCTGTACTCCCTGTTCACTCATGACTGCATGGCCAGGCACCATTCCAACACCATCATTAAGTTTGCCGATGATACAACAGTGATAGGCCTGATCACCGACAACGATGTGACAGCCTATAGGGAGGAGGTCAGAGACCTGGCCGTGTGGTGCCAGGACAACAACCTCTCCTCAACATGATCAAGACAAAGGAGATGATAGTGGACAACAGGAAAAGGAGGACCGAGCACGCCCCCATTCTCATTGACGGGGCTGCGGTGGAACAGGTTGAGAGATTCAAGTTCTTTGGTGTCATGTTAACCAAATTAGTATTGTTTTGTTTTCCATAAATTATACAGATCTGTATTCATTCCATTGTTAACTTGCTTTTTACATGAATCACAAGTAATTATCCAATTTGATTAATCTAAAATTGGGGGAAAGGGCAACATTTTGTTGGTCTCTTGTGTCAGCTTGAACATAGCTGATTTGGGGCGCTCAGCACGACACATTGATTTGGAGCTTTCAGTTAGAAATAGGTAGAACAAACATGACTCTCTGACATGTAGAATAAGGAATCATATCAACTCTATTCATGGCATTTCTATCTGCATTGGTCAATAACGTTTGGCAACTGAGCATGGCCTTGGTTCTGGGTGCTGAGATTAGACATAGAGCATAAACAATAAGTATTTGTATCATTTCATAAGTGTAAATATACATGAATATAAAAAATATATATTGCGCTTGATATTCTAAAATCATCACAGTATTGCTGTTCATTTTGCTTTTCTTATTTTCTTTCATTTCGTTCTAACTACTAAATCTAAACTATGAATTGTGTTTTGTTGTTGTTTCTGTCAGACATTAAAGGGCCTAAATAGTATTGATAAATTCTGTATTTTTGTGACAGTGATGAGATTCATGCTTAAAATAGTTTGTCCCTCCTGGATAACTATTACAGGAAATGAAATCTCCTGCAGGAGATGAAAACTAGAGAACAAACAGTGTATTGAAATAAATTCTAAAACTAAACTAAAAACATATTTTTGGGGGATACTCAGATTCCATTTCCATCATTGTAGCACTGTGCCCATTTAAACACACATTTGATTATCATACCCAATGTTATTTTAAAACACTTATTTTGAAATTAACATTTGGAATAATGAAACACTACTTAAATGCAAATTCTGAGCAATTGAAAACATTAACGAATTAGAGGAAATCCACTCAGTTGTGTGTGTGTGTGTGTGTGTGTGTGTGTGTGTGTGTGTGTGTGTGTGTGTGTGTGTGTGTGTGTGTGTGTGTGTGTGTGTGTGTGTGTGTGTGTGTGTGTGTGTGTGCAAGCGTGCGTACATGAATCCTCATGCATGTGTGCCTGTGTGTACATACGTGTGTGCATGCATCCTCGTGCATGTGTGTAAAGCTGAGTGTTCTGGTCTCTGTGTTCTAGTAAAGCTGAGTGTTCTGGTCTCTGTGTTCTAGTAAAGCTGAGTGTTCTGGTCTCTGTATTCTAGTAAAGCTGAGTGTTCTGGTCTCTGTGTTCTAGTAAAGCTGAGTGTTCTGGTCTCTGTGTTCTAGTAAAGCTGAGTGTTCTGGTCTCTGCCAGTCAGCCACGTGCTTCCTAGGCACCGCGACAGGCTCGGGTGATTCAGTCTTTCTCAGTGCCATCCCCACAGTGCAGCAATGTGCTCGGCTGCCCAGCCTGTTCCACACAACACAAAGACACTGGAGGCTCACAGACGTTCTGCCTTTCAGATGAAAGACAATTAGACAAAACTCCTTCTGGTTACATCACCACAGCATTTTCCTGTTGTACGGTTTTCCAATATTTCAACCACATTGTTGCAACCACATTTTTGGAATTTGTTTGTAATTCACACATTTAAATGTGTGTGTGTGTGTGTTTAGTGCATGGCTTCATAGGCTGTTCATTCAGACAATCAGTCAAGGCATTTAATAGTACTTGCCACTGGGTAAAGCCACGATGACTGAATGAATTGCTTGTCCAGCTTAAATATTTGCTCAACCATTACAGTATTGTTCATCTCAGTCTGGAGTGAAACAGCTGTTTGACAATTTACCATAATCCTGGCACCTCTCTTTCTCATAGCAGACATATAATGAAAGTTCATTTTGGGGTTTTCTAATTCACATTATACATATCAGTTCCAGGGTGTTTAATTCAAGACTTAATTTACATTGTTAAGACACATAACAGTTGTCACTGGGTAAAGCCACATTTAAGTAATTGCTTGTCAAGATCAAATATTTGCTAAGCCTTTATAAATTATACAATAGTGCATTAGTCTGTGTTAACGTTTGGATTGAAACAGTCATGTGCCATTTAATTGACCCTAAACCTAGAACCTGGCTTTCTCATAGCAGACACAGATTCAAATGGAAACAGTCATGTGCCATTTAATTGACCCTAAACAGGGAACCTGGCTTTCTCATAGCAGACACAGATTCAAATGGAAACAGTCATGTGCCATTTAATTGACCCTAAACCTAGAACCTGGCTTTCTCATAGCAAACACAGATTCAAATGGAAACAGTCATGTGCCATTTAATTGACCCTAAACCTAGAACCTGGCTTTCTCATAGCAGACACAGATTGAAATGGAAACAGTCATGTGCCATTTAATTGACCCTAAACCTAGAACCTGGCTTTCTCATAGCAGACACAGATTCAAATGGAAACAGTCATGTGCCATTTAATTGACCCTAAACCTAGAACCTGGCTTTCTCATAGCAGACACAGATTCAAATGGAAACAGTCATGTGCCATTTAATTGACCCTAAACCTAGAACCTGGCTTTCTCATAGCAGACACAGATTCAAATGGAAACAGTCATGTGCCATTTAATTGACCCTAAACCTAGAACCTGGCTTTCTCATAGCAGACACAGATTCAAATGGAAACAGTCATGTGCCATTTAATTGACCCTAAACCTAGAACCTGGCTTTCTCATAGCAGACACAGATTCAAATGGAAACAGTCATGTGCCATTTAATTGACCCTAAACCTAGAACCTGGCTTTCTCATAGCAGACACAGATTCAAATGGAAACAGTCATGTGCCATTTAATTGACCCTAAACCTAGAACCTGGCTTTCTCATAGCAGACACAGATTCAAATGGAAACAGTCATGTGCCATTTAATTGACCCTAAACCTAGAACCTGGCTTTCTCATAGCAGACACAGATTCAAATGGAAACAGTCATGTGCCATTTAATTGACCCTAAACCTAGAACCTGGCTTTCTCATAGCAGACACAGATTCAAATGGAAACAGTCATGTGCCATTTAATTGACCCTAAACCTGGCTTTCTCATAGAGACACAGATTGGGAAACAGTCATTGCCATTTAATTGACCCTAAACCTAGAACCTGGCTTTCTCATAGCAGACACAGATTCAAATGGAAACAGTCATGTGCCATTTAATTGACCCTAAACCTAGAACCTGGCTTTCTCATAGCAGACACAGATTCAAATGGAAACAGTCATGTGCCATTTAATTGACCCTAAACCTAGAACCTGGCTTTCTCATAGCAGACACAGATTCAAATGGAAACAGTCATGTGCCATTTAATTGACCCTAAACCTAGAACCTGGCTTTCTCATAGCAGACACAGATTCAAATGGAAACAGTCATGTGCCATTTAATTGACCCTAAACCTAGAACCTGGCTTTCTCATTTAGACACAGATTCAAATGGAAACCCCATTTAATTGACCCTAAACCTAGAACCTGGCTTTCTCATAGCAGACACAGATTCAAATGGAAACAGTCATGTGCCATTTAATTGACCCTAAACCTAGAACCTGGCTTTCTCATAGCAGACACAGATTCAAATGGAAACAGTCATGTGCCATTTAATTGACCCTAAACCTAGAACCTGGCTTTCTCATAGCAGACACAGATTCAAATGGAAACAGTCATGTGCCATTTAATTGACCCTAAACCTAGAACCTGGCTTTCTCATAGCAGACACAGATTCAAATGGAAACAGTCATGTGCCATTTAATTGACCTAAACCTAGAACCTGGCTTTCTCAGAGACACAGATTGAAATGGAAACAGTCATGTGCCATTTAATTGACCCTAAACCTAGAACCTGGCTTTCTCATAGCAGACACAGATTGAAATGGAAACAGTCATGTGCCATTTAATTGACCCTAAACCTAGAACCTGGCTTTCTCATAGCAGACACAGATTCAAATGGAAACAGTCATGTGCCATTTAATTGACCCTAAACCTAGAACCTGGCTTTCTCATAGCAGACACAGATTCAAATGGAAACAGTCATGTGCCATTTAATTGAAACAGTCATGTCATGCCATTTAATTGACCCTAAACCTAGAACCTGGCTTTCTCATAGCAGACACAGATTCAAATGGAAACAGTCATGTGCCATTTAATTGACCCTAAACCTAGAACCTGGCTTTCTCATAGCAGACACAGATTCAAATGGAAACAGTCATGTGCCATTTAATTGACCCTAAACCTAGAACCTGGCTTTCTCATAGCAGAACCAGTCATGTGCCATTTAATTGACCCTAAACCTAGAACCTGGCTTTCTCATAGCAGACACAGATTCAAATGGAAACAGTCATGTGCCATTTAATTGACCCTAAACCTAGAACCTGGCTTTCTCATAGCAGACACAGATTCAAATGGAAACAGTCATGTGCCATTTAATTGACCCTAAACCTAGAACCTGGCTTTCTCATAGCAGACAGACAAAGATGTGCCATTTAATTGACAAACCTAGAACCTGGAAATTCAAATGTCAGTCATGTGCCATTTAATTGACCCTAAACCTAGAACCTGGCTTTCTCATAGCAGACACAGATTGAAATGGAAACAGTCATGTGCCATTTAATTGACCCTAAACCTAGAACCTGGCTTTCTCATAGCAGACACAGATTGAAATGGAAACAGTCATGTGCCATTTAATTGACCCTAAACCTGAACCTGGCTTTCTCATAGCAGACACAGATTCAAATGGAAACAGTCATGTGCCATTTAATTGACCCTAAACCTAGAACCTGGCTTTCTCATAGCAGACACAGATTCAAATGATTGCCAAATGGAAACAGTCAGTCATGTGCCATTTAATTGACCCTAAACCTAGAACCTGGCTTTCTCATAGCAGACACAGATTCAAATGGAAACAGTCATGTGCCATTTAATTGACCCTAAACCTAGAACCTGGCTTTCTCATAGCAGACACAGATTCAAATGGAAACAGTCATGTGCCATTTAATTGACCCTAAACCTAGAACCTGGCTTTCTCATAGCAGACACAGATTCAAATGGAAACAGTCATGTGCCATTTAATTGACCCTAAACCTAGAACCTGGCTTTCTCATAGCAGACACAGATTGAAATGGAAACAGTCATGTGCCATTTAATTGACCCTAAACCTAGAACCTGGCTTTCTCATAGCAGACACAGATTGAAATGGAAACAGTCATGTGCCATTTAATTGACCCTAAACCTAGAACCTGGCTTTCTCATAGCAGACACAGATTGAAATGGAAACAGTCATGTGCCATTTAATTGACCCTAAACCTAGAACCTGGCTTTCTCATAGCAGACACAGATTGAAATGGAAACAGTCATGTGCCATTTAATTGACCCTAAACCTAGAACCTGGCTTTCTCATAGCAGACACAGATTGAAATGGAAACAGTCATGTGCCATTTAATTGACCCTAAACCTAGAACCTGGCTTTCTCATAGCAGACACAGATTGAAATGGAAACAGTCATGTGCCATTTAATTGACCCTAAACCTAGAACCTGGCTTTCTCATAGCAGACACAGATTCAAATGGAAACAGTCATGTGCCATTTAATTGACCCTAAACCTAGAACCTGGCTTTCTCATAGCAGACACAGATTCAAATGGAAACAGTCATGTGCCATTTAATTGACCCTAAACCTAGAACCTGGCTTTCTCATAGCAGACACAGATTGAAATGGAAACAGTCATGTGCCATTTAATTGACCCTAAACCTAGAACCTGGCTTTCTCATAGCAGACACAGATTGAAATGGAAACAGTCATGTGCCATTTAATTGACCCTAAACCTAGAACCTGGCTTTCTCATAGCAGACACAGATTCAAATGGAAACAGTCATGTGCCATTTAATTGACCCTAAACCTAGAACCTGGCTTTCTCATAGCAGACACAGATTCAAATGGAAACAGTCATGTGCCATTTAATTGACCCTAAACCTAGAACCTGGCTTTCTCATAGCAGACACAGATTGAAATGGAAACAGTCATGTGCCATTTAATTGACCCTAAACCTAGAACCTGGCTTTCTCATAGCAGACACAGATTGAAATGGAAACAGTCATGTGCCATTTAATTGACCCTAAACCTAGAACCTGGCTTTCTCATAGCAGACACAGATTCAAATGGAAACAGTCATGTGCCATTTAATTGACCCTAAACCTAGAACCTGGCTTTCTCATAGCAGACACAGATTCAAATGGAAACAGTCATGTGCCATTTAATTGACCCTAAACCTAGAACCTGGCTTTCTCATAGCAGACACAGATTCAAATGGAAACAGTCATGTGCCATTTAATTGACCCTAAACCTAGAACCTGGCTTTCTCATAGCAGACACAGATTCAAATGGAAACAGTCATGTGCCATTTAATTGACCCTAAACCTAGAACCTGGCTTTCTCATAGCAGACACAGATTGAAATGGAAACAGTCATGTGCCATTTAATTGACCCTAAACCTAGAACCTGGCTTTCTCATAGCAGACACAGATTGAAATGGAAACAGTCATGTGCCATTTAATTGACCCTAAACCTAGTCATGTGATTGAAATGGAAACAGTCATGTGCCATTTAATTGACCCTAAACCTAGAACCTGGCTTTCTCATAGCAGACACAGATTGAAATGGAAACAGTCATGTGCCATTTAATTGACCCTAAACCTAGAACCTGGCTTTCTCATAGCAGACACAGATTGAAATGGAAACAGTCATGTGCCATTTAATTGACCCTAAACCTAGAACCTGGCTTTCTCATAGCAGACACAGATTGAAATGGAAACAGTCATGTGCCATTTAATTGACCCTAAACCTAGAACCTGGCTTTCTCATAGCAGACACAGATTCAAATGGAAACAGTCATGTGCCATTTAATTGACCCTAAACCTAGAACCTGGCTTTCTCATAGCAGACACAGATTGAAATGGAAACAGTCATGTGCCATTTAATTGACCCTAAACCTAGAACCTGGCTTTCTCATAGCAGACACAGATTGAAATGGAAACAGTCATGTGCCATTTAATTGACCCTAAACCTAGAACCTGGCTTTCTCATAGCAGACACAGATTCAAATGGAAACAGTCATGTGCCATTTAATTGACCCTAAACCTAGAACCTGGCTTTCTCATAGCAGACACAGATTCAAATGGAAACAGTCATGTGCCATTTAATTGACCCTAAACCTAGAACCTGGCTTTCTCATAGCAGACACAGATTCAAATGGAAACAGTCATGTGCCATTTAATTGACCCTAAACCTAGAACCTGGCTTTCTCATAGCAGACACAGATTGAAATGGAAACAGTCATGTGCCATTTAATTGACCCTAAACCTAGAACCTGGCTTTCTCAAGCAGACACAGATTCAAATGGAAACAGTCATGTGCCATTTAATTGACCCTAAACCTAGAACCTGGCTTTCTCATAGCAGACACAGATTGAAATGGAAACAGTCATGTGCCATTTAATTGACCCTAAACCTAGAACCTGGCTTTCTCATAGCAGACACAGATTCAAATGGAAACAGTCATGTGCCATTTAATTGACCCTAAACCTAGAACCTGGCTTTCTCATAGCAGACACAGATTCAAATGGAAACAGTCATGTGCCATTTAATTGACCCTAAACCTAGAACCTGGCTTTCTCATAGCAGACACAGATTCAAATGGAAACAGTCATGTGCCATTTAATTGACCCTAAACCTAGAACCTGGCTTTCTCATAGCAGACACAGATTCAAATGGAAACAGTCATGTGCCATTTAATTGACCCTAAACCTAGAACCTGGCTTTCTCATAGCAGACACAGATTGAAATGGAAACAGTCATGTGCCATTTAATTGACCCTAAACCTAGAACCTGGCTTTCTCATAGCAGACACAGATTCAAATGGAAACAGTCATGTGCCATTTAATTGACCCTAAACCTAGAACCTGGCTTTCTCATAGCAGACACAGATTCAAATGGAAACAGTCATGTGCCATTTAATTGACCCTAAACCTAGAACCTGGCTTTCTCATAGCAGACACAGATTCAAATGGAAACAGTCATGTGCCATTTAATTGACCCTAAACCTAGAACCTGGCTTTCTCATAGCAGACACAGATTCAAATGGAAACAGTCATGTGCCATTTAATTGACCCTAAACCTAGAACCTGGCTTTCTCATAGCAGACACAGATTGAAATGGAAACAGTCATGTGCCATTTAATTGACCCTAAACCTAGAACCTGGCTTTCTCATAGCAGACACAGATTCAAATGGAAACAGTCATGTGCCATTTAATTGACCCTAAACCTAGAACCTGGCTTTCTCATAGCAGACACAGATTGAAATGGAAACAGTCATGTGCCATTTAATTGACCCTAAACCTAGAACCTGGCTTTCTCATAGCAGACACAGATTGAAATGGAAACAGTCATGTGCCATTTAATTGACCCTAAACCTAGAACCTGGCTTTCTCATAGCAGACACAGATTCAAATGGAAACAGTCATGTGCCATTTAATTGACCCTAAACCTAGAACCTGGCTTTCTCATAGCAGACACAGATTGAAATGGAAACAGTCATGTGCCATTTAATTGACCCTAAACCTAGAACCTGGCTTTCTCATAGCAGACACAGATTGAAATGGAAACAGTCATGTGCCATTTAATTGACCCTAAACCTAGAACCTGGCTTTCTCATAGCAACACAGATTGAAATGGAAACAGTCATGTGCCATTTAATTGACCCTAAACCTAGAACCTGGCTTTCTCATAGCAGACACAGATTCAAATGGAAACAGTCATGTGCCATTTAATTGACCCTAAACCTAGAACCTGGCTTTCTCATAGCAGACACAGATTCAAATGGAAACAGTCATGTGCCATTTAATTGACCCTAAACCTAGAACCTGGCTTTCCCTAAACCTAGAACCTAGCAGACACAGATTCAAATGGAAACAGTCATGTGCCATTTAATTGACCCTAAACCTAGAACCTGGCTTTCTCATAGCAGACACAGATTCAAATGGAAACAGTCATGTGCCATTTAATTGACCCTAAACCTAGAACCTGGCTTTCTCATAGCAGACACAGATTGAAATGGAAACAGTCATGTGCCATTTAATTGACCCTAAACCTAGAACCTGGCTTTCTCATAGCAGACACAGATTGAAATGGAAACAGTCATGTGCCATTTAATTGACCCTAAACCTAGAACCTGGCTTTCTCATAGCAGACACAGATTCAAATGGAAACAGTCATGTGCCATTTAATTGACCCTAAACCTAGAACCTGGCTTTCTCATAGCAGACACAGATTCAAATGGAAACAGTCATGTGCCATTTAATTGACCCTAAACCTAGAACCTGGCTTTCTCATAGCAGACACAGATTGAAATGGAAACAGTCATGTGCCATTTAATTGACCCTAAACCTAGAACCTGGCTTTCTCATAGCAGACACAGATTGAAATGGAAACAGTCATGTGCCATTTAATTGACCCTAAACCTAGAACCTGGCTTTCTCATAGCAAACACAGATTGAAATGGAAACAGTCATGTGCCATTTAATTGACCCTAAACCTAGAACCTGGCTTTCTCATAGCAGACACAGATTCAAATGGAAACAGTCATGTGCCATTTAATTGACCCTAAACCTAGAACCTGGCTTTCTCATAGCAGACACAGATTGAAATGGAAACAGTCATGTGCCATTTAATTGACCCTAAACCTAGAACCTGGCTTTCTCATAGCAGACACAGATTGAAATGGAAACAGTCATGTGCCATTTAATTGACCCTAAACCTAGAACCTGGCTTTCTCATTCTCATAGCAAACACAGATTGAAATGGAAACAGTCATGTGCCATTTAATTGACCCTAAACCTAGAACCTGGCTTTCTCATAGCAGACACAGATTCAAATGGAAACAGTCATGTGCCATTTAATTGACCCTAAACCTAGAACCTGGCTTTCTCATAGCAGACACAGATTCAAATGGAAACAGTCATGTGCCATTTAATTGACCCTAAACCTAGAACCTGGCTTTCTCATAGCAGACACAGATTGAAATGGAAACAGTCATGTGCCATTTAATTGACCCTAAACCTAGAACCTGGCTTTCTCATAGCAAACACAGATTGAAATGGAAACAGTCATGTGCCATTTAATTGACCCTAAACCTAGAACCTGGCTTTCTCATAGCAGACACAGATTGAAATGGAAACAGTCATGTGCCATTTAATTGACCCTAAACCTAGAACCTGGCTTTCTCATAGCAGACACAGATTGAAATGGAAACAGTCATGTGCCATTTAATTGACCCTAAACCTAGAACCTGGCTTTCTCATAGCAAACACAGATTGAAATGGAAACAGTCATGTGCCATTTAATTGACCCTAAACCTAGAACCTGGCTTTCTCATAGCAGACACAGATTCAAATGGAAACAGTCATGTGCCATTTAATTGACCCTAAACCTAGAACCTGGCTTTCTCATAGCAGACACAGATTGAAATGGAAACAGTCATGTGCCATTTAATTGACCCTAAACCTAGAACCTGGCTTTCTCATAGCAGACACAGATTGAAATGGAAACAGTCATGTGCCATTTAATTGACCCTAAACCTAGAACCTGGCTTTCTCATAGCAGACACAGATTGAAATGGAAACAGTCATGTGCCATTTAATTGACCCTAAACCTAGAACCTGGCTTTCTCATAGCAGACACAGATTCAAATGGAAACAGTCATGTGCCATTTAATTGACCCTAAACCTAGAACCTGGCTTTCTCATAGCAGACACAGATTCAAATGGAAACAGTCATGTGCCATTTAATTGACCCTAAACCTAGAACCTGGCTTTCTCATAGCAGACACAGATTCAAATGGAAACAGTCATGTGCCATTTAATTGACCCTAAACCTAGAACCTGGCTTTCTCATAGCAGACACAGATTGAAATGGAAACAGTCATGTGCCATTTAATTGACCCTAAACCTAGAACCTGGCTTTCTCATAGCAAACACAGATTGAAATGGAAACAGTCATGTGCCATTTAATTGACCCTAAACCTAGAACCTGGCTTTCTCATAGCAGACACAGATTCAAATGGAAACAGTCATGTGCCATTTAATTGACCCTAAACCTAGAACCTGGCTTTCTCATAGCAGACACAGATTCAAATGGAAACAGTCATGTGCCATTTAATTGACCCTAAACCTAGAACCTGGCTTTCTCATAGCAGACACAGATTGAAATGGAAACAGTCATGTGCCATTTAATTGACCCTAAACCTAGAACCTGGCTTTCTCATAGCAGACACAGATTGAAATGGAAACAGTCATGTGCCATTTAATTGACCCTAAACCTAGAACCTGGCTTTCTCATAGCAGACACAGATTCAAATGGAAACAGTCATGTGCCATTTAATTGACCCTAAACCTAGAACCTGGCTTTCTCATAGCAGACACAGATTGAAATGGAAACAGGGCAGCAGAGATGTAGCAGTCGTGACACAGTGGCTCTTAGTCATTGATGATGTATGATATTGACTCGTGTTGCCAGTAGAGGTGAGGTGACTACTGTATAATGGTGACTAGTGTATAGTGACAGGCAGCTATGTGTCAGCCTGCTGTTGCCTCATTGCACCTATAAGGACCTGGTTTGATCTGTCTGGGAACGGATGGGCGTGTCTGGAGAGGGAGGGATGGAGGGAGGAGGGATGGATAGAAGGAACGGATGAGTGTGTCTGGAGAGGGAAGGATGGAGGGAGGAGGGATGGATAGAAGGAACGGATGAGTGTGTCTGGAGAGGGAGGGATGGAGGGAGGAGGGATGGATAGAAGGAACGGATGAGTGTGTCTGGAGAGGGAAGGATGGAGGGAGGAGGGATGGATAGAAGGAACGGATGAGTGTGTCTGGAGAGGGAGGGAGGGATGGAGGGAGGAGGGATGGATAGAAGGAACGGATGAGTGTGTCTGGAGAGGGAAGGATGGAGGGAGGAGGGATGGATAAAAGGAACGGATGAGTGTGTCTGGAGAGGGAGGGATGGAGGGAGGAGGGATGGATAGAAGGAACGGATGAGTGTGTCTGGAGAGGGAGGGATGGAGGGAGGAGGGATGGATAGAAGGAACGGATGAGTGTGTCTGGAGAGGGAAGGATGGAGGGAGGAGGGATGGATAGAAGGAACGGATGAGTGTGTCTGGAGAGGGAAGGATGGAGGGAGGAGGGATGGATAAAAGGAACGGATGAGTGTGTCTGGAGAGGGAGGGATGGAGGGAGGAGGGATGGATAGAAGGAACGGATGAGTGTGTCTGGAGAGGGAGGGATGGAGGGAGGAGGGATGGATAGAAGGAACGGATGAGTGTGTCTGGAGAGGGAAGGATGGAGGGAGGAGGGATGGATAAAAGGAACAGATTTGTGTGTCTGGAGAGGGAGGGATGGAGGGAGGAGGGATGGATAGAAGGAACGGATGAGTGTGTCTGGAGAGGGAGGGATGGAGGGAGGAGGGATGGATAGAAGGAACGGATGAGTGTGTCTGGAGAGGGAAGGATGGATGGAGGGAGGAGGGAGGGATAGAAGGAACGGATGAGTGTGTCTGGAGAGGGAAGGATGGAGGGAGGAGGGATGGATAGAAGGAACGGATGAGTGTGTCTGGAGAGGGAGGGATGGATAGAAGGAACGGATGAGTGTGTCTGGAGAGGGAAGGATGGAGGGAGGAGGGATGGATAGAAGGAACGGATGAGTGTGTCTGGAGAGGGAAGGATGGATGGAGGGAGGAGGGAGGGATAGAAGGAACGGATGAGTGTGTCTGGAGAGGGAAGGATGGAGGGAGGAGGGATGGATAGAAGGAACGGATGAGCGTGTCTGGAGAGGGAAGGATGGAGGGAGGAGGGATGGATAGAAGGAACGGATGAGCGTGTCTGGAGAAGGGATGGAGGGAGGAGGGATGGATAGAAGGAACGGATGGATTGATGGAGGAGGGGCGGACAGACAGGGATGTATAAGAGGGAGGAAGGGAGAGGGAGGGAGGGATTGAAGAAGGGAGAGGGAGGGATTGAGGTAGGGAGAGGGAGGGATTGAGGAAGAGAGAGGGAGGGAGGTAGATAGGGAGGGATTGAGGAAGGGAGAGGGAGGGATTGAGGTAGGGAGAGGGAGGGATTGAGGAAGAGAGAGGGAGGGAGGTAGATAGGGAGGGATTGAGGAAGGGAGAGGGAGGGATTGAGGTAGGGAGGGATTGAGGAAGGGAGAGGGAGGGATTGAGGTAGGGAAGGATTGAGGGAGCATAACTAGGGTCAGTGGAGGTGTTGGCGCATGGGGATTTGAGATGACAAGTGGACTGGCAACAGGAAGAGGACAAGGCTACAGGAAGTGGACTGGTTATATTATATTGACTGGGGTGGTGTGGTAGCCTACAGGAAGTGGACTGGTTATATTATATTGGCTGGGCTGGTGTGGTAGCCTACAGGAAGTGGACTGGTTATATTATATTAGCTGGGGTGGTGTGGTAGCCTACTTGAATGAAATTCTACTATATCCTTCCCTCCCCCCCTACCTCAATCCCTCCCTTTCCCTTCCTCAATCCCTCCCTCTCCCTTCCTCAATCCCTCCCTATCTACCACCCTCACTCTTATACATGTTGATGAAGGTCAATAGAATGGCTATAGCTAGCATAGGACATACAGTGCCTTGCGAAAGTATTCGGCCCCCTTGAACTTTGCAACCTTTCAACACATTTCAGGCTTCAAACATAAAGATATAAAACTGTATTTGTGAAGAATCAACAACAAGTGGGACACAATCATGAAGTGGAACGACATTTATTGGATATTTCAAACTTTTTTAACAAATCAAAAACTGAAAAATTGGGCGTGCAAAATTATTCAGCCCCTTTACTTTCAGTGCAGCAAACTCTCTCCAGAAGTTCAGTGAGGATCTCTGAATGATCCAATGTTGACCGAAATGACTAATGATGATAAATACAATCCACCTGTGTGTAATCAAGTCTCCGTATAAATGCACCTGCACTGTGATAGTCTCAGAGGTCCGTTAAAAGCGCAGAGAGCATCATGAAGAACAAGGAACACACCAGGCAGGTCCGAGATACTGTTGTGAACAAGTTTAAAGCCGGATTTGGATACAAAAAGATTTCCCAAGCTTTAAACATCCCAAGGAGCACTGTGCAAGGGATAATATTGAAATGGAAGGAGTATCAGACCAATGCAAATCTACCAAGACCTGGCCGTCCCTCTAAACTTTCAGCTCATACAAGGAGAAGACTGATCAGAGATGCAGCCAAGAGGCCCATGATCACTCTGGATGAACTGCAGAGATCTACAGCTGAGGTGGGAGACTCTGTCCATAGGACAACAATCAGTCGTATATTGCACAAATCTGGCCATTATGGAAGACTGGCAAGAAGAAAGCCATTTCTTAAAGATATCCATAAAAAGTGTTGTTTAAAGTTTGCCACAAGCCACCTGGGAGACACACCAAACATGTGGAAGAAGGTGCTCTGGTCAGATGAAACCAAAATTGAACTTTTGGCAACAATACAAAACGTTATGTTTGGCGTAAAAGCAACACAGCTCATCACCCTGAACACACCATCCCCGCTGTCAAACATGGTGGTGGCAGCATCATGGTTTGGGCCTGCTTTTCTTCAGCAGGGACAGGGAAGATGGTTAAAATTGATGGGAAGATGGATGGAGCCAAATACAGGACCATTCTGGAAGAAAACCTGATGGAGTCTGCAAAAGACCTGAGACTGGGACGGAGATTTGTCTTCCAACAAGACAATGATCCAAAACATAAAGCAAAATCTACAATGGAATGGTTCAAAAATAAACATATCCAGGTGTTAGAATGGCCAAGTCAAAGTCCAGACCTGAATCCAATCAAGAATCTGTGGAAAGAACTGAAAACTGCTGTTCACAAATGCTCTCCATCCAACCTCACTGAGCTCGAGCTGTTTTGCAAGGAGGAATGGGAAAAAATTTCAGTCTCTCGATGTGCAAAACTGATAGAGACATACCCCAAGCGACTTACAGCTGTAATCGCAGCAAAAGGTGGCGCTACAAAGTATTAACTTAAGGGGGCTGAATAATTTTGCACGCCCAATTTTCAGTTTTTTGTTAAAAAGTTTGAAATATCCAATAAATGTCGTTCCACTTCATCATTGTGTCCCACTTGTTGTTGATTCTTCACAAAAATACAGTTTTATATCTTTATGTTTGAAGCCTGAAATGTGGCAAAAGGTCGCAAATTTCAAGGGGGCCGAATACTTTCGCAAGGCACTGTATATAGCTAGCATAGGACATATATATCTAGCATAGGACATATATATCTAGCATAGGACATATATAGCTAGCATAGGACATATATAGCTAGCATAGGACATATATATCTAGCATAGGACATATATAGCTAGCATAGGACATATATAGCTAGCATAGGACATATATAGCTAGCATAGGACATATATAGCTAGCATAGAACATATATAGCTAGCATAGGACATATATAGCTCGCATAGGACATATATAGCTCGCATAGGACATATATATCTAGCATAGGACATATATAGCTAGCATAGGATATATATAGCTAGCATAGGACATATATAGCTAGCATAGGACACATATAGCTAGCATAGGACATATATAGCTAGCATAGGACATATATAGCTAGCATAGGACATATATAGCTAGCATAGGACATATATAGCTAGCATAGGACACATATAGCTAGCATAGGACATATATAGCTAGCATAGGACATATATAGCTAGCATAGGACACATATAGCTAGCATAGGACATATATAGCTAGCATAGGACATATATAGCCATCCAAACCTTTATGTACTGTAACTACCTCCTCTTACCATACTCCTCATGTAACCCTCTCATCACAAGACTCAGATTGACCAGCATGAGAATATTGGTGAAAGGACAGTAAATGACCTGATAATGACTCACTAGGATAAAAACAAGAGGCTAGGGATATTACTAAGAGATTTATAAAGGCTTAGATTACTGTTTACAGAATGTTCTCCCATCATGCAACAAGAATAAATGCAGTATGACTCATTGAAAATACAACCACACAGGGAAAGCAATTTGACTTGAATATATTCGCTAAACAAAAATGATCAGCTGCACTATAATAATATAATAATAATAATAATATATGCCATTTAGCAGACGCTTTTATCCAAAGCGACTTACAGTCATGTGTGCATACATTCTAATCGAACCCACTACCCTGGCGTTACAAGCGCCATGCTCTACCAACTGAGCTACAGAAGCTCAATTACAGTGTAGAGAAGTAAAACTATAATCCTGGTCATTGCAGTGTAGAGAAATATAAATATAATCCTGGTCATTGCAGTGTAGAGAAGTAAAAATATAATCCTGGGTATTACAGTGTAGAGAAGTAAAACTATAATCCTGGTCATTGCAGTGTAGAGAAGTAAAAATATAATCCTGGGTATTACAGTGTAGAGAAGTAAAAATATAATCCTGGGTATTACAGTGTAGAGAAGTATAAATATAATCCTGGGTATTACAGTGTAGAGAAGTATAAATATAATCCTGGGTATTACAGTGTAGAGAAGTAAAAATATAATCCTGGGTATTACAGTGTAGAGAAGTAAAAATATAATCCTGGGTATTACAGTGTAGAGAAGTAAAAATATAATCCTGGGTATTACATTGTACTCTTATAAAACTCACTGACACTGTTCAACGAACAAGCTTGTAAGCTAAAGTTGGCGGTCATTGGAGCTCATTGAAGGTATGACGAATGATACAGCAAAATTAATTGAAACCCAATGACGCTCATGGTACTGGACCAAACTCCCTGAAACAATAATTCCAAGATCGATGCCTATTTTTTATCCTTGGCAGAAAATGCCCTGCTTGAAGTCCACAGCTCACTAGGAACAGCCGTCCTCCCCAGCTCAAGATCCAACGACGCCAGGCTAACGCTTGTTGAATCGACAATGGCTAATCCTCCACAAAGCAGGCAAATTCAGGTAAGTTCAATAGATGTTTATTTAAATATATATATAATTTAGCCCCTTTTTCAGCTCAGCATTCAACACCATAATGCCCTCAAAGCTCATCAATAAGCTAAGGACCCTGGGACTAAACACCTCCCTCTGCAACTGGATCCTGGACTTCCTGACTGGCCGCCCCCAGGTGGTAAGGGTAGATAACAACACATCCACCACGCTGATCCTCAACACGGGGGCACCTCAGGGGTGCGTGCTCAGTTCCCTCCTGTACTCCCTGTTCACTCATGACTGCACGGCCAGGCACGACACCATCATTAAGTTAGCCGATAACACAACAGTGGTAACAACGACACTGGCCGTGTGGTGCCAGGACAACATCCTCTCCCTCAACATGATCAAGACAAAGGAGATGATTGTGGACAACAGGAAAAGGACTAACATGGTTCAAGCACACCAAGATAGTTGTGAAGAGGGCATGGCAAAGCCTATTCCCCCTCAGGAGACAGAAAAGATTTGGCAATGGTCCTCAGATCATCAAAAGGTTCTACAGCTGCAACATCGAGAGCATCCTGACTGGTTGCATCACTGCCTGATATGGTAACTGGTCAGCCTCCGACCGCAAGGCTCTACAGAGGGTAGTGCGAACGGCCCAGTACATCCCTGGGGCCAAGCTTCCTGCCACCCAGGACCTCTATACCAGGTGATGTCAGAGGAAGGCTCTAATAATTGTCAGGCTCCAGCCAACCTAGTCATAGACTGTTCTTTCTACCACACGGAAAGCAGTACCGGAGCGCCAAGTTTAGGACCCCCCCTCTTTTACACCACTGCTACTCGCTGTTGTTATTATCTATGCGTAGTCACTTTAATAACTCTACCTACATGTACATATTACCTCAACTAACCGGTGCCCCTGCACATTGACTCTGTACCGGTACCCCCTGTATATAGTCTCCACATTGACTCTGTACCGGTACCCCCCTGTATTTAGTCTCGCTATTGTTATTTTACTGCTGCTCTTTAGTGACTTGTTCCTTTATTTCTTATTCTTATCCGTATTTCTTTAACTGCATTGTTGGTTAGGGGTTCGTAAGTAAGCATTTCACTGTAAGGTCTACAACTTTTGTATTTGGCGCATGTGACTAAAACCATTTTATTTTATTTGAAAAGGAATATTGTCTTTGTCCTTGGCTCTTTGTTCTTGGTTATATGGCTCTGTAACGGCTGTTGGAACGAGAGGACCAAGGTGCAGCGTGGTATGTGTCCATAAATGAACACGGGAATAACAAAAATAACAAAGAGAACGACCGAAACAGTTCTGGCTGGTGCAGACACACAACAGAAAACAATCACCCACAACTCAAAATGGGAAAACAGGCTACCTAAGTATGGTTCTCAATCAGAGACAACGATCGACAGCTGCCTCTGATTGGGAACCATACCAGGCCAAACACAGAAATACAAACATAGAAATCACAACATAGAATGCCCACCCCAACTCACTCCCTGACCAAACTAAAACAGAGACATGAAAAAGGAACTAAGGTCAGGACTGACATCATATTTAGCTGTGTACCGTAGTGCCCTGGTCTACAGCAGTACACAGTATAGGAAGGGGGGCCATAGTCCAGCAGCAATACAGCATTTACACGAAAAAGAGCTTGAAAAATATGTACATAACTACAGTCAGTATATTATATAGTGTCGATCCATGATAATTGCGATGGTGGCAGGACCTCTCTCTGCTCCAGTCCCTCATTAACATTGTTGCGTTATGCTAATTGTGGCACTTGGTTGGTTACATAACCACAACAGAAGGGAGGAAGTGTTCTTCAGGCTCTAATGATTTGCTTCTTTCCTGTAAAATCCTTCCAAATAAAAAGGCATAAGCAGCCTCACACACACCCCTGTTATACTACTGACTGCATACCCAGAAAAGTACATGCTTTAACTGTAAATGTTTGGTTATTTTCTAGAAATGTTTAAAGGTGGGAATGTTTGCATCAAAGAAAGGTGGTCTTACTGTACTGTAAAAACCTGAGTACGGCCATAGCCCTGCAGTATGCATTCTATACAGGAGCCGAGGTAAAGTGGGGCTGGGACAAATGGTGAAAGTGTTTGTCTGGGAAGTGTCTGCTACAGTAGCTTTACTACACCTAATGTTCACAGTCAGATGTTGCCGGAGGGTGCTATGATACACAAACAAGACTTCTGACATCACCTGAGAGAACACACACACACATAGACTATTCTCAATTTTTTCCAGAATCACCCTTTAACCCCCTCTCCTCTAATCCCCTCTCCTCCAACCTCCTCTCCTCTAATCCCCTCTCCTCTAACCTCCTCTCCTCTAACCTCCTCTCCCCTAATCCCCTCTCCTCTAACCTCCTCTCCTCTAATCCCCTCACCTCTAATCCCCTCACCTCTAATCCCCTCACCTCTAATCCCCTCACCTCTAATCCCCTCTCCTCTAATCCCCTCACCTCTAATCCCCTCACCTCCAATCCCCTCTCCTCTAATCCCCTCTCCTCTAACCTCCTCTCCTCTAACCTCCTCTTCCCTAATCCCCTCTCCTCTAACCTCCTCTCCTCTAATCCCCTCACCTCTAATCCCCTCACCTCTAATCCCCTCACCTCCAATCCCCTCTCCTCTAATCCCCTCTCCTCTAATCCCCTCTCCTCTAACCTCCTCTCCTCTAATCCCCTCACCTCTAATCCCCTCACCTCTAATCCCCTCACCTCCAATCCCCTCTCCTCTAATCCCCTCACCTCTAATCCCCTCACCTCCAATCCCCTCTCCTCTAATCCCCTCTCCTCTAATCCCCTCTCCTCTAACCTCCTCTCCTCTAATCCCCTCACCTCTAATCCCCTCACCTCCAATCTCCTCTCCTCTAACCTCCTCTCCTATAATCCCCTCTCCTCTAATCCCCTCTCCTCTAACCTCCTCTCCTCTAATCCCCTCTCCTCTAACCTCCTCTCCTCTAATCCCCTCTCCTCTAATCCCCTCTCCTCTAATCTCCTCTCCTCTAATCCCCTCTCCTCTAACCTCCTCTGCTCTAACCCCCTCTCCTCTAATCTCCTCTGCTCTAACCCCCTCTCCTCTAATCCCCTCTCCTCTAACCTCCTCTCCTCTAACCTCATCTCCTCTAATCCCCTCTCCTCTAACCTCCTCTTCTCTAACCCCCTCTCCTCCAATCCCCTCTCCTCTAATCTCCTCTCCTCTCCTCTAATCCCCTCTCCTCTAACCTCCTATCCTCTAATCCCCTCTCCTCCAATCCCCTCTCCTCTAACCCCCTCTCCTCTAATCCCCTCTCCTCTAATCCCCTCACCTCCAATCCCCTCTCCTCTAATCCCCTCTCCTCTAATCCCCTCTCCTCTAATCCCCTCTCCTCTAACCTCCTCTCCTCTAACCCCCTCTCCTCCAATCCCCTCTCCTCTAATCCCCTCCCCTCTAACCCCCTCTCCTCTAACCCCCTCTCCTCCAATCCCCTATCCTCTAATCCCCTCTCCTCCAATCCCCTCTCCTCTAACTCCCTCTCCTCTAATCCCCTCTCCTCTAATCCCCTAACCTCTAATCCCCTCTCCTCTAACCTCCTCTCCTCTAACCTCGTCTCCTCCAATCCCCTCTCCTCTAATCCCCTCTCCTCTAATCCCCTCTCCTCTAATCCCCTCTCCTCTAACCTCCTCTCCTCTAACCGCCTCTCCTCTAATCCCCTCTCCTCTAACTTCCTCTCCTCTAATCCCTCACCTCTAATCCCCTCTCCTAGAAACCCCTCTCCTCTAATCCCCACTACTCTAATCCCCTTTTGTTCTCTCCCACACTTTTTTCCCCATAGAGTGATATCTTGATCTCTTGATTTTCTCAGATCTCATCTTTCCAATTAATTACTTCTCTGCTCTCTAGCTTTTCCTATTCCCTTTTAAAAGCCCTCTCCTCCTATCTCTTTATCACGACTTCCGCTGATGTCGGCTCCTCTCCTCTAACCTCCTCTCCTCTAACCTCCTCTCCTCTAACCTCCTCTCCTCTAACCTCCTCTCCTCTAACCCCCTCTCCTCTAACCTCCTCTCCTCTAACCTCCTCTCCTCTAACCTCCTCTCCTCTAACCTCCTCTCCTCTAATCCCCTCTCCTCTAACCTCCTCTCCTCTAATCCCCTCTCCTCTAACCTCCTCTCCTTTAACCCCTCTCCTCTAACCTCCTCTCCTCTAACCTCCTCTCCTCTAACCTCCTCTCCTTTAATCCCCTCTCCTCTAACCTCCTCTCCTCTAACCTCCTCTCCTCTAACCTCCTCTCCTCTAATCCCCTCTCCTCTAACCTCCTCTCCTTTAATCCCCTCTCCTCTAACCTCCTCTCCTCTAACCTCCTCTCCTCTAACCTCCTCTCCTTTAATCCCCTCTCCTCTAACCTCCTCTCCTCTAACCTCCTCTCCTCTAACCACCTCTCCTTTAATCCCCTCTCCTCTAACCTCCTCTCCTCTAACCTCCTCTCCTCTAACCCCTCTCCTCTAACCTCCTCTCCTTAACCTCCTCTCCTTTAATCCCCTCTCCTCTAACCTCCTCTCCTCTAACCTCCTCTCCTCTAACCTCCTCTCCTCTAACCTCCTCTCCTCTAACCTCCTCTCCTCTAATCCCCTCTCCTCTAACCCCCTCTCCTCTAATCCCCTCTCCTCTAACCTCCTCTCCTCTAACCTCCTCTCCTCTAATCCCCTCTCCTCTAACCTCCTCTCCTCTAATCCCCTCTCCTCTAACCTCCTCTCCTCTAATCCCCTCTCCTCTAACCTCCTCTCCTCTAACCTCCTCTCCTCTAACCTCCTCTCCTCTAATCCCCTCTCCTCTAACCTCCTCTCCTCTAATCCCCTCTCCTCCTATCTCTTTATCACAACTTCCGCTGATGTCGGCTCCTCTCCTCTAACCTCCTCTCCTCTAACCTCCTCTCCTCTATCTCCTCTCCTCTAACCCCCTCTCCTCTAATCCCCTCTCCTCTAATCCCCTCTCCTCCTATCTCTTTATCCGACTTCCGCTGATGTCCTCCTCTCCTCTAACCTCCTCTCCTCTAACCTCCTCTCCTCTAATCCCTCTCCTCTAATCCCCTCTCCTCTAACCTCCTCTCCTCTAATCCCCTCTCCTCCTATCTCTTTAACCTTCCGCTGATGTCGGCTCCTCTCCTCTAACCTCCTCTCCTCTAACCTCCTCTCCTCTAACCTCCTCTCCTCTAATCCCCTCTCCTCTAACCTCCTCTCCTCCGACTCCTCCGCTCCTCTAACCTCCTCTCTCCTCTAACCTCCTCTCCTCTAATCCCCTCTCCTCTAATCCTCCTCTCCTCTAATCCCCTCTCCTCTAACCTCCTCTCCTCTAACCTCCTCTCCTCTAACCTCCTCTCCTCTAACCTCCTCTCCTCTAACCTCCGCTCCTTTAATCCCCTCTCCTCTAACCTCCTCTCCTCTAACCTCCTCTCCTCTAACCTCCTCTCCTCTAACCTCCTCTCCTCTAATCCCCTCTCCTCTAATCCCCTCTCCTCTAACCCCTCTCCTCTAATCCCCTCTCCTCTAACCTCCTCTCCTCTAACCCCTCTCCTCTAACCTCCTCTCCTCTAATACCCTCTCCTCTAACCTCCTCTCCTCTAACCTCCTCTCCTCTAACCTCCTCTCCTCTAACCTCCTCTCCTCTAACCTCCTCTCCTCTAATCCCCTCTCCTCTAACCTCCTCTCCTCTAACCTCCTCTCCTCTAATCCCCTCTCCTCTAATCCCCTCTCCTCCTATCTCTTTGTCACGACTTCCGCTGATGTCGGCTCCTCTCCTCTAACCTCCTCTCCTCTAACCTCCTCTCCTCTAACCTCCTCTCCTCTAACCCCCTCTCCTCTAACCTCCTCTCCTCTAACCTCCTCTCCTCTAACCTCCTCTCCTCTAATCCCCTCTCCTCTAATCCCCTCTCCTCTAACCCCCTCTCCTCTAACCTCCTCTCCTCTAACCCCCTCTCCTCTAACCTCCTCTCCTCTAATCCCCTCTCCTCTAACCCCTCTCCTCTAATCCCCTCTCCTCTAACCTCCTCTCCTCTAATCCCCTCTCCTCTAACCTCCTCTCCTCTAATCCCCTCTCCTCTAACCCCTCTCCTCTAACCTCCTCTCCTCTAACCTCCTCTCCTCTAATCCCCTCTCCTCTAACCTCCTCTCCTCTAACCTCCTCTCCTCTAATCCCCTCTCCTCTAACCTCCTCTCCTCTCCTCTAACCTCCTCTCCTCTAACCTCCTCTCCTCTAATCCCCTCTCCTCCTATCTCTTTGTCACGAAGTCCACCGAAGTGGGCTCCTCTCCTTGTTCAAGCGGCATTCGGCGGTCGACGTCACCGGCTTTCTAGCCATCGCCGCTCCATTTTTCATTGATCCATTTGTTTTGCCTTGTTCCTTGCACACCTGGTTTTCATTCCCCGGTCACACTACATGTATTTATTCCTCTGTTCCCCCTCATGTCTTTGTGTGAAATTGTTTGTGTTACGTTTTTATTGTTTGATGCCCCAGACTGGTTTACTTATACTTGTTCATGAAGATGTTTATTATTGTGACTGGTTTGCTTATATCGTGTTGTTCATGAAGATGTTTATTATTGTGACTGGTTTACTTATATCGTGTTGTTCATGAAGATGTTTATTATTGTGACTGGTTTACTTATATCGTGTTGTTCATGAAGATGTTTATTATTGTGACTGGTTTACTTATACTGGTTCATGAAGATGTTTATTATTGTGACTGGTTTACTTATACTGGTTCATGAAGATGTTTATTATTGTGACTGGTTTACTTATATCGTGTTGTTCATGAAGATGTTTATTATTGTGACTGGTTTGCTTATATCGTGTTGTTCATGAAGATGTTTATTATTGTGACTGGTTTACTTATATCGTGTTGTTTATTATTGTGACTGGTTTGCTTATATCGTGTTGTTCATGAAGATGTTTATTATTGTGACTGGTTTACTTATACCGTGTTGTTCATGAAGATGTTTATTATTGTGACTGGTTTACTTATACTTGTTGATGAAGATGTTTATTATTGTGACTGGTTTACTTATATCGTGTTGTTCATGAAGATGTTTATTATTGTGACTGGTTTGCTTATATCGTGTTGTTCATGAAGATGTTTATTATTGTGACTGGTTTACTTATACCGTGTTGTTCATGAAGATGTTTATTATTGTGACTGGTTTGCTTATATCGTGTTGTTCATGAAGATGTTTATTATTGTGACTGGTTTACTTATATCGTGTTGTTCATGAAGATGTTTATTATTGTGACTGGTTTACTTATACTGGTTCATGAAGATGTTTATTATTGTGACTGGTTTACTTATACTGGTTCATGAAGATGTTTATTATTGTGACTGGTTTACTTATATCGTGTTGTTCATGAAGATGTTTATTATTGTGACTGGTTTACTTATACTTGTTCATGAAGATGTTTATTATTGTGACTGGTTTACTTATATCGTGTTGTTCATGAAGATGTTTATTATTGTGACTGGTTTACTTATACTGGTTCATGAAGATGTTTATTATTGTGACTGGTTTACTTATATCGTGTTGTTCATGAAGATGTTTATTATTGTGACTGGTTTACTTATACTTGTTCATGAAGATGTTTATTATTGTGACTGGTTTGCTTATACTTGTTCATGAAGATGTTTATTATTGTGACTGGTTTACTTATATCGTGTTGTTCATGAAGATGTTTATTATTGTGACTGGTTTACTTATACTTGTTCATGAAGATGTTTATTATTGTGACTGGTTTGCTTATATCGTGTTGTTCATGAAGATGTTTATTATTGTGACTGGTTTACTTATACTTGTTCATGAAGATGTTTATTATTGTGACTGGTTTACTTATATCGTGTTGTTCATGAAGATGTTTATTATTGTGACTGGTTTACTTATACTTGTTCATGAAGATGTTTATTATTGTGACTGGTTTACTTATATCGTGTTGTTCATGAAGATGTTTATTATTGTGACTGGTTTACTTATACTTGTTCATGAAGATGTTTATTATTGTGACTGGTTTGCTTATACTTGTTCATGAAGATGTTTATTATTGTGACTGGTTTACTTATATCGTGTTGTTCATGAAGATGTTTATTATTGTGACTGGTTTACTTATACTTGTTCATGAAGATGTTTATTATTTGTGGTTTGCTTATATCTGTTGTTCATGAAGATGTTTATTATTGTGACTGGTTTACTTATACTGGTTCATGAAGATGTTTATTATTGTGACTGGTTTACTTATATCGTGTTGTTCATGAAGATGTTTATTATTGTGACTGGTTTACTTATACTTGTTCATGAAGATGTTTATTATTGTGACTGGTTTACTTATACTGGTTCATGAAGATGTTTATTATTGTGACTGGTTTACTTATATCGTGTTGTTCATGAAGATGTTTATTATTGTGACTGGTTTACTTATATCGTGTTGTTCATGAAGATGTTTATTATTGTGACTGGTTTACTTATATCGTGTTGTTCATGAAGATGTTTATTATTGTGACTGGTTTACTTATACTGGTTCATGAAGATGTTTATTATTGTGACTGGTTTACTTATACTGGTTCATGAAGATGTTTATTATTGTGACTGGTTTACTTATATCGTGTTGTTCATGAAGATGTTTATTATTGTGACTGGTTTACTTATACTGGTTCATGAAGATGTTTATTATTGTGACTGGTTTACTTATACTGGTTCATGAAGATGTTTATTATTGTGACTGGTTTACTTATACTGGTTCATGAAGATGTTTATTATTGTGACTGGTTTACTTATATCGTGTTGTTCATGAAGATGTTTATTATTGTGACTGGTTTACTTATACCGTGTTGTTCATGAAGATGTTTATTATTGTGACTGGTTTGCTTATACTTGTTCATGAAGATGTTTATTATTG
This sequence comes from Oncorhynchus keta, assembly GCF_023373465.1. Taxonomy (NCBI): domain Eukaryota; kingdom Metazoa; phylum Chordata; class Actinopteri; order Salmoniformes; family Salmonidae; genus Oncorhynchus; species Oncorhynchus keta. Next base: position 158,916 of record NW_026280305.1, on the reverse strand, counting down.
TGACTGGTTTACTTATATCGTGTTGTTCATGAAGATGTTTATTATTGTGACTGGTTTACTTATACTTGTTCATGAAGATGTTTATTATTGTGACTGGTTTGCTTATATCGTGTTGTTCATGAAGATGTTTATTATTGTGACTGGTTTACTTATACTTGTTCATGAAGATGTTTATTATTGTGACTGGTTTACTTATATCGTGTGGTTCATGAAGATGTTTATTATTGTGACTGGTTTGCTTATACTTGTTCATGAAGATGTTTATTATTGTGACTGGTTTACTTATACTGGTTCATGAAGATGTTTATTATTGTGACTGGTTTACTTATATCGTGTTGTTCATGAAGATGTTTATTATTGTGACTGGTTTACTTATATCGTGTTGTTCATGAAGATGTTTATTATTGTGACTGGTTTACTTATATCGTGTTGTTCATGAAGATGTTTATTATTGTGACTGGTTTACTTATACTGGTTCATGAAGATGTTTATTATTGTGACTGGTTTACTTATACTGGTTCATGAAGATGTTTATTATTGTGACTGGTTTACTTATATCGTGTTGTTCATGAAGATGTTTATTATTGTGACTGGTTTACTTATACTGGTTCATGAAGATGTTTATTATTGTGACTGGTTTACTTATACTGGTTCATGAAGATGTTTATTATTGTGACTGGTTTACTTATATCGTGTTGTTCATGAAGATGTTTATTATTGTGACTGGTTTGCTTATACTTGTTCATGAAGATGTTTATTATTGTGACTGGTTTACTTATATCGTGTTGTTCATGAAGATGTTTATTATTGTGACTGGTTTACTTATACTTGTTCATGAAGATGTTTATTATTGTGACTGGTTTGCTTATATCGTGTTGTTCATGAAGATGTTTATTATTGTGACTGGTTTACTTATACTTGTTCATGAAGATGTTTATTATTGTGACTGGTTTACTTATATCGTGTTGTTCATGAAGATGTTTATTATTGTGACTGGTTTACTTATACTTGTTCATGAAGATGTTTATTATTGTGACTGGTTTACTTATATCGTGTTGTTCATGAAGATGTTTATTATTGTGACTGGTTTACTTATATCGTGTTGTTCATGAAGATGTTTATTATTGTGACTGGTTTGCTTATATCTGTTGTTCATGAAGATGTTTATTATTGTGACTGGTTTAGTATCGTGTTGTTCATGAAGATGTTTATTATTGTGACTGGTTTACTTATACTTGTTCTGAAGATGTTTATTATTGTGACTGGTTTGCTTATACTTGTTCATGAAGATGTTTATTATTGTGACTGGTTTACTTATATCGTGTTGTTCATGAAGATGTTTATTATTGTGACTGGTTTGCTTATACTTGTTCATGAAGATGTTTATTATTGTGACTGGTTTGCTTATACTTGTTCATGAAGATGTTTATTATTGTGACTGGTTTACTTATATCGTGTTGTTCATGAAGATGTTTATTATTGTGACTGGTTTACTTATATCGTGTTGTTCATGAAGATGTTTATTATTGTGACTGTTTTGCTTATACTTGTTCATGAAGATGTTTATTATTGTGACTGGTTTACTTATATCGTGTTGTTCATGAAGATGTTTATTATTGTGACTGTTTTGCTTATACTTGTTCATGAAGATGTTTATTATTGTGACTGTTTTGCTTATACTTGTTCATGAAGATGTTTATTATTGTGACTGTTTTGCTTATACTTGTTCATGAAGATGTTTATTATTGTGACTGGTTTGCTTATACTTGTTCATGAAGATGTTTATTATTGTGACTGGTTTGCTTATATCATGTTGTTCATGAAGATGTTTATTATTGTGACTGGTTTGCTTATATCGTGTTGTTCATGAAGATGTTTATTATTGTGACTGGTTTGCTTATATCATGTTGTTCATGAAGATGTTTATTATTGTGACTGGTTTACTTATATCGTGTTGTTCATGAAGATGTTTATTATTGTGACTGGTTTGCTTATACTTGTTCATGAAGATGTTTATTATTGTGACTGGTTTACTTATATCGTGTGGTTCATGAAGATGTTTATTATTGTGACTGGTTTGCTTATACTTGTTCATGAAGATGTTTATTATTGTGACTGGTTTGCTTATACTTGTTCAGATGTTTATTATTGTGACTGGTTTACTTATATCGTGTGGTTCATGAAGATGTTTATTATTGTGACTGGTTTGCTTATACTGTGTTCATGAAGATGTTTATTATTGTGACTGGTTTGCTTATACTGTTCATGAAGATGTTTATTATTGTGACTGGTTTGCTTATATCGTGTGTTCATGAAGATGTTTACATTATGACTGGTTTGCTTATACTTGTTCATGAAGATGTTTATTATTGTGACTGGTTTGCTTATACCAGAAGATGTTTATTATTGTGACTGGTTTACTTATATCGTGTGGTTCATGAAGATGTTTATTATTGTGACTGGTTTGCTTATATCGTGTTGTTCATGAAGATGTTTATTATTGTGACTGGTTTACTTATATCGTGTGGTTCATGAAGATGTTTATTGTTAAAACTTTTACCTATTGGCTGGAGGTGTTGACGCAGTCGCGTCTGTCTATTGGTTTCTCCTGCCTCAATAAAGTGTGCGCTTGTTCACAACTCTCTGCTCTCCTGCACCTGACTTCACTACCAGTAGAGCACAACTCTCTGCTCTCCTGCACCTGACTTCACTACCAGTAGAGCACAACTCTCTGCTCTCCTGCACCTGACTTCACTACCAGTAGAGCACAACTCTCTGCTCTCCTGCACCTGACTTCACTACCAGTAGAGCACAACTCTCTGCTCTCCTGCACCTGACTTCACTACCAGTAGAGCACAACTCTCTGCTCTCCTGCACCTGACTTCACTACCAGTAGAGCACAACTCTCTGCTCTCCTGCACCTGACTTCACTACCAGCCGTAGAGCACAACTCTCTGCTCTCCTGCACCTGACTTCACTACCAGTAGAGCACAACTCTGCTCTCCTGCACCTGACTTCACTACCAGTAGAGCACAACTCTCTGCTCTCCTGCACCTGACTTCACTACCAGTAGAGCACAACTTCTGCTCTCCTGCACCTGACTTCACTACCAGTAGAGCACAACTCTCTGCTCTCCTGCACCTGACTTCACTACCAGTAGAGCACAACTCTCTGCTCTCCTGCACCTGACTTCACTACCAGTAGAGCACAACTCTCTGCTCTCCTGCACCTGACTTCACTACCAGTAGAGCACAACTCTCTGCTCTCCTGCACCTGACTTCACTACCAGTAGAGCACAACTCCCTGCTCTCCTGCACCTAGAGCACAACTCCCTGCTCTGCCTGCACCTGATCACTACCAGTAGAGCACAACTCTCTGCTCTCCTGCACCTGACTTCACTACCAGTAGTGCACAACTCTCTGCTCTCCTGCACCTGACTTCACTACCAGTAGAGCACAACTCTCTGCTCTCCTGCACCTGACTTCACTACCAGTAGAGCACAACTCTCTGCTCCCCTGCACCTGACTTCACTACCAGTAGAGCACAACTCTCTGCTCTCCTGCACCTGACTTCACTACCAGTAGAGCACAACTCTCTGCTCTCCTGCACCTGACTTCACTCCCAGTACGCCACTTTTATATGTCTACATATCCTACATTACTCATCTCATATATATATACTGTACTCTATACCATCTACTGCATCTTGCCTATGCCGTTCTGTACCATCACTCATTCATATATTTTTATGTACATATTCTTCATCCCTTTACACTTGTGTGTGTATAAGGTAGTAGTTTTGGAATTGTTAGTTAGATTACTCGTTGGTTATTACTGCATTGTCAGAACTAGAAGCACAAGCATTTCGCTACACTCGCATTAACATCTGCTAACCATGTGTATGTGACAAATCAAATTTGACTTGATTTGAGTAGCACACACCTGACACTCTTTCTATATTCTATCTCTTTCCTCTCCTATTCTATACTGTATTGATCTCTCTCTTCCCTTTTAAACTAACGCTTCATATGAAAATAATTTCTGTGCTCACGGCATACTGAGCGCAGCGTGGAGGCTGGATAATGGGGACCTGTGTGGTGTTTCCTATGTCGGTAGCAGACTGTCTGATAATGGTCATCTCAGCTTCCTGTAGCAGACTGTCTGATAATGGTCATCTCAGCTTCCTGTAGCAGACTGTCTGATAATGGTCATCTCAGCTTCCTGTAGCAGACTGTCTGATAATGGTCATCTCAGCTTCCTGTAGCAGACTGTCTGATAATGGTCATCTCAGCTTCCTGTAGCAGACTGTCTGATAATGGTCATCTCAGCTTTCTGTAGCAGACTGTCTGATAATGGTCATCTCAGCTTCCTGTAGCAGACTGTCTGATAATGGTCATCTCAGCTTCCTGTAGCAGACTGTCTGATAATGGTCATCTCAGCTTTCTGTAGCAGACTGTCTGATAATGGTCATCTCAGCTTCCTGTAGCAGACTGTCTGATAATGGTCATCTCAGCTTCCTGTAGCAGACTGTCTGATAATGGTCATCTCAGCTTCCTGTAGCAGACTGTCTGATAATGGTCATCTCAGCTTCCTGTAGCAGATTGTCTGATAATGGTCATCTCAGCTTCCAGCTTCAAGAGGAAGTGATGCTGTACGGCCATGTTATTTCAAATGTAGCTGATGTATAAAACCGTTGTTAATCATGTCAATATCCGCCTCGCACACCTACAGTCTAAAGCAGCAGATAGACAGACAGGCACTCTGCTTTGACAAGGACAGACATACAACACACACACACACACACTTGCATATGCGTACATACACACACACACACTCGTATATGCGTACACACACATGCTCATCAAATACGGAGGCTGCTAGGGGATTTCTACAGTAAGTAGATGCGGACGGAGTCAGAAAGTGTTTCATCTCTTCTCAACCCACACTGACTTACTGAGACAAAGAAGGAAAAGGCAGAGAGAGGTCTGCTGAGCTGCAGCAGTGAGGGTAATACGTGCAGAGCAGCTGCAGGAGACACACACAGCTTTAGTATTGACTGACACACACTGACATCTCTCCTAATGGCTCCCTATTAGCCCTCATCAAACATACTTAGTTTCAGTCAGAAATACTGTGGCATCTCTGCCTGAGTAGATCTCTCTGTTGTCAGAATCCATAGAATATCTCTCATAGCACACACACTCACACAGGCCAGCATGCACCGTTCCTTTGTGTGGCTGGCTGTCAATCAAACCGCCTGTCCATATGAGACCCGACGACCATTGAGCTCAGCCATATGTTGTTATGAGTAGCAGAACACTGCTCAACATAGGCCTTCTTCCTACACGGTCTATCTAGAGGAATTTAGCTCAGATGCTACGGCAGGAATGTTGGATAAATGAAGGGTTCATTATATGTGCTTTGATGCCCGGGATGGCGCCAGATCATTTTGATTGCGTACAGTGTGAAATTCCATTCTGCCGCTTTGTAGTTCATGCTAAAATGATAATCAATTTACTATTTGAGAAGACTTCACAATGCAAGCCTTGAATAATTGCAACTGCTTTCCTCCAAGCTGATGGCTCTGAAAACACACTATAAACCAGCTGGTCAGTGCACTGCTGTCAAGGTATTTACCTTCATATTTTAGTAGAAGAGGAATCAGGTGTAGTAGCCATGATGAACAACTACAGAACTATTTACAGGCAGACTGCTGTAGTCACTAGAATGAATAACATCTCTGGCAGACTGCTGTAGTCACTAGAATGAATAACATCTCTGGCAGACTGCTGTAGTCACTAGAATGAATAACATCTCTGACAGACTGCTGTAGTCACTAGAATGAATAACAGAATAACATCTCTGGCAGACTGCTGTAGTCACTAGAATGAATAAATGATCTCTGGCAGACTGCTGTAGTCACTAGAATGAATAACATCTCTGGCAGACTGCTGTAGTCACTAGAATGAATAACATCTCTGGCAGACTGCTGTAGTCACTAGAATGAATAACATCTCTGGCAGACTGCTGTAGTCACTAGAATGAATAACATCTCTGGCAGACTGCTGTAGTCACTAGAATGAATAACATCTCTGGCAGACTGCTGTAGTCACTAGAATGAATAACATCTCTGGCAGACTGCTGTAGTCACTAGAATGAATAACATCTCTGGCAGACTGCTGTAGTCACTAGAATGAATAACATCTCTGGCAGACTGCTGTAGTCACTAGAATGAATAACATCTCTGGCAGACTGCTGTAGTCACTAGAATGAATAACATCTCTGGCAGACTGCACTAGAATGAATAACATCTCTGGCAGACTGTAGTCACTAGAATGAATAACATCTCTGGCAGACTGCTGTAGTCACTAGAATGAATAACATATCTGGCAGACTGCTGTAGTCACTAGAATGAATAACATCTCTGGCAGACTGCTGTAGTCACTAGAATGAATAACATATCTGGCAGACTGCTGTAGTCACTAAGAATGAATAAACCCTCTGGCAGACTGCTGTAGTCACTAGAATGAATAACATCTCTGGCAGACTGCTGTAGTCACTAGAATGAATAACATCTCTGGCAGACTGCTGTAGTCACTAGAATGAATAACATCTCTGGCAGACTGCTGTAGTCACTAGAATGAATAACATATCTGGCAGACTGCTGTAGTCACTAGAATGAATAACATCTCTGGCAGACTGCTGTAGTCACTAGAATGAATAACATCTCTGGCAGACTGCTGTAGTCACTAGAATTAATAACATCTCTGGCAGACTGCTGTAGTCACTAGAATGAATAACATCTCTGGCAGACTGCTGTAGTCACTAGAATGAATAACATCTCTGGCAGACTGCTGTAGTCACTAGAATGAATAACATATCTGGCTGACTGCTGTAGTCACTAGAATGAATAACATCCCTGGCTGACTGCTGTAGTCACTAGAATGAATAACATCTCTGGCAGACTGCTGTAGTCACTAGAATTAATAACATCTCTGGTTTACCTTCATTCATGGTTCGCTGCTTATTCATTAACATGAGTAACTTCACATATCCACGTTTGCATAAGCATTTCCAGGTCTTTAGAATAAGCTTATTGAACCCTAACGCTGAGGAGCAGAAGATGCTGAGGACAATGCATGTATTAACAGTGGAGGGAGAAGGATATATGGTGGGCTGGCAGACAGTGTGACAGACAGTCAGACAGACAGACACCCTGGGGCATGACATGAGGAGATTCTTAGACACACACACCCGCACACACACACACACACACACACACACACACACACACACACACACACACACACACACACACACACGCACACACACACACACACACACACACACACACACACACACACACACACACACACACACACACACACACACACACACACACACACACACACACAAACACACCCTAATGTTGGTGGTTAAAGCCTGTATGCAAGAGGAGTGTGAACTAAGAAACAGTGGAATTCTGCATTAACACCCAGTCAGAGCTTTCTTGTTTCCCATGTCAAAATGAATGATGCTATTGTCTACTACGTCTTAAGCCCAGTCTCCACTGAATCAGTATTTAAAGCTTTAAGGCATCTATCCCTCCTATCCCTCTGTCTCTCTCTCTTTTTTCTACCCCCTTCTCTCTTACCCCTCTCTCTCTCTCTCTCTCTCTCTCTCTCTCTCTCGCTCTCTTTTTCTCCCCCTCTCTCACCCCTCTCTGTCTCTTTTTTCTACCCCCTTCTCTCTTACCCCTCTCGCTATCTCTCTCTCTCTCTCTCTCTCTCTCTCTCTCTCTCTCTCTCTCTCTCTCTCTCTCTCTCTCTCCCCTCTCTCTCTCTCTCTCTCTCTCTCTTACCCCTCTCGCTATCTCTCTTTTTCCCCCCCCCCCCGGCTCTCTCCTCTCTCTCTCTCTCTCTCTCTCTCTCTCTCTCTCTCTCTCTCTCTCTCTCTCTCTCTCTCTCTCTCTCTCTCTCTTTCTCTCTCTTTCTTTAGGATTCTTATAATATTATTGAGGGGGAAGCAGGACCTCCAATCAGAGCAAAGAAAAAGGAAGAGACCAATCCCAGGGCAGACAGAGGGATGAAGGGAAGGTATGGCTGGTGAGCGTTAGACTAGTCTAACCCTCCTCTCCTCCTTCTCCCCCCAACCCCACTCATATTTCTCTTCTGGGTGGTACAACCTGGTAGATTACAAAACACCCCTCCCATGTGCCTCACTGCTCTCTGTACCAGGCTGGAGAGAGTGATCTGATTCTTCTGAAGCGCATGTCAGAGAGGAGGAGGGAGGGAATGAACCAGGAAGAGAGAAAGAGAGAGAGAGAGAAGGCAGCCTCCGGTTGACAGTACATGGAGGTCTGCAGGATCTCCAGGACCAGGAACCATCCCTGGCTGCTGCGCCTGGTGTGTGTTCTGCCTGCTGCTATCACAAGGGGTAAGTCTGAAGGGTGCTCACACACTCTGTCACATACTCTGTCTATATTTGTCTGTTCATTGTCCTGCTTCCCTCAGCTGCCGTAACTACCTAGCCTCATACATACATCCACTCTGTGGTTTATTGCTGAGCTTGACTCACTCACAACACCTAACATGTCTTGTTTTAAACAAGGTAACAGATACACCTGGATCATTTCAAATGGACAGACCTGAGAAGAGACCGTAAAACAGGCAGGAGTTTGATTAGTTTGGCATCACCTGAGGGTCAAAGTTGGACCTTCGTCTTCTTAAGTTCTTCAGTCTCTTCCTTCCTTTGTCTTTGTTTCCACAGCTCGGTAGAACACAGAGCACCTCTTTCTTTTTGGAAAGATAGGAAGGAGCATCGCTAAGAACGAAACACGGCACTGGTAGAGAGAGGCGCTTTTGCTGCATGTAATCAGTTTCATACAGTGTCTGACATGTTGTCATGGAATCCTTAGTTAAAATCCCCTGGAGACAAAGAGCTGCTTGAAGAGCCCAGAGCAAAGAGGGACCCCTGTGTGTTTAATTTACATCCTGTAATGGGATCAATGCTGAGAGACACACAGTCGCTGGTACACAATCAGCCTTTCACATCCCACCAGCCTCCACACAGGCACCTCACTCTGAAGTATCCGCCCATTTAGCTGCCCTGCCCAAAACCACCAAGTTATTTTTCTCCGAGGCATGCAGGCACAGCCCCATGTATGGTGGGCCAGTGGGTTTTTATTTTTCTCCAGCAAAGACCAGAGAGAAAGAGAGGGGAGGGTAGAGAGAGAGAGGATACAGTGTTGTGGAGGGATTGGTTGGTTGGTTAACCCTGTAGATTCAGGAGCCAGAGCGTGCTGCATTAGATGGAGTGGGAGGACATTTCGGTAGCGGGAGGACGAGTCACCCCTAACATGTCCCTATTAGAGGCGCTCCTGTGTCTGTGTGGCTCAATTGATAGAGAATGGCACTTACAATGCCAGGATCGTGGGTTCAATTCCTACTGGAAACATACAGAAATGTATGCACACCATGCATGACTGTAATCCACTTTGAATAAAAGCATCAGCCATATTGGACTGGTGTGACCGGTCCTGGCCAGTGTGACTATGGCAGCCATGTTACAGAGTTGATGGGCCTTGACAGCTGACTGCTGGTGACTCCAGTGATAGACAGTCATGTTGGAGAGGGGATGGGGTGGAGAGGGGATGTGATGGAGAGGGGATGGGGTGGAGAGGGGATGTGATGGAGAGGGGATGTGGTGGAGAGGGGATGTGGTGGAGAGGGGATGTGGTGGAGAGGGGATGTGATGGAGAGGGATGGGGTGGAGAGGGGATGTGATGGAGAGGGGATGTGATGGAGAGGGGATGGAGGAGGGGATGTGATGGAGAGGGGATGGGGTGGAGAGGATGGGGTGGAGGGGATGTGATGGAGAGGGGATGGGGTGGAGAGGGGATGTGATGGAGAGGGGATGGGGTGGAGAGGGGATGTGATGGAGAGGGGATGGAGAGGGGATGGGGTGGAGGGGGATGTGATGGAGAGGGGATGTGATGGAGGGGATGTGATGGGGTGGAGAGGGGATGTGGATGGAGAGGGGATGTGATGGAGAGGGGATGGGGTGGAGAGGGGATGTGATGGAGGGGTGGAGGGGATGTGATGGAGAGGGGATGGGATGGAGAGGGGATGGGGTGGAGAGGGGATGATGGATGGAGAGGGGATGTGATGGAGAGGGGATGGGGTGGAGGGGGATGGGAGGATGGGGTGGAGGGGATGGGATGGAGAGGGGATGTGGTGGAGAGGGGATGTGATGGAGAGGGGATGTGATGGAGAGGGGATGTGATGGAGAGGGGATGTGATGGAGAGGGGATGTGATGGAGAGGGGATGTGGTGGTGGAGATGAGGATGTAACTCTAAATTGGATTGCTGTGCTGTGGTATGAACCTCTCTGTCTCCTGACACTGCTTCTTGTAGGATTTGTCCTCAGCAGATGAATATGTGTGTGTGTTTCTGGATGTCTGTCACAGTCAGAGGGAGATCTCCTTAGTTGGCCTAGGAGGAGCAAGTAGATGAGCCGCCATGCAGCCCCGGGAGCCCCACCCCACAGGTTGCCTAGGAGGGGTTGTCTAGGAGGGGTTGCCTAGGAGGGGTTGCCTAGGAGGGGTTGTCCGAGGAGGGCTGCTATGTGTGACATTTGGAGCTCCTTCCTGTCTCCCTCTCTCTCCGATGTCTTTACATACACATCTATTTCTCCCTTCCTTTTCATCTGAGAAAGAGGTTGACTTTCTCAGACGTTTCTCCTGTTTAGCCAGCACTCACTCCCTTAGTGTTTTATATGAATTGCCCAGAGGGGATGTATAAGGATATGGTGCTATTAGATGTTTTTAGCCCAAATACATTGGGTCAGTTGAGTTTTCAGGCCCTGAAGCTTTTACTTATGCATTTTGATCAAAGGGAATTTGAATAGATATCAAAACCCACAGTCTACGCATTTAAAAAAAAAAAAATCTGATTAAACAACAAATGACTAGATTATATAGAAACCCCTTACAGCTATAAACAATTACCAATACAAATGTATACACATGAATCCATATGGGTGTAAGTGTCAGGCTGGGCAATATAAGAGCCTTTATTTAGCTACCCGAAAGTTATTTATTTTATATAGAGAGACAAATCATTATTACAACCAATATATGGATTACAGAAAATGTCATTACGACAATCTGTCATTACATCTGTCATTACATCTGACATCTGTCATTACATCTGATTACATCTGTCATTACTGTCATTACATCTGTCATTACATTACTCTGTCATTACATCTGTCATTACATCTGTCATTACATCTGTCATTACATCTGTCATTACATCTGTCATTACATCTGTCATTACATCTGTCATTACATCTCATTACATCTGTCATTACATCTGTCATTACTACAACAAATGATATGATGTCCACTAACAATGTATATGCATACAGGTATGTTTGGCCAAATAGTATGATAATTCTGCACTAACGAATACAGCTGGTACTTGTACAGAATGGTATGGATATTGATTCTGTAGAGAGAAGGTGTAAGTGTAAGTAGTAGTAGTATTACTGTGTACCATAGTCCACTTGGTTCTCCATTCTGCTGTTAGAGGACGTATGCATTCTTCTGATCAGATGGATGCATCCTAACAAAATCACTTGCCATAGCTTTGTGTTACGAGACTTGTGTATTCTAGACATAATTGTATATCTGAAAAGGGATACTAAGTATTATAAAAGAAGAAAGGATTCAAACGTCACATGCAGTTATCACAATTCTGGGATCTTTACTGTAATTGGATGAAATTCAACTGCACTTAAATGCTTTGTCATCCCTCTCATCCACTCAGCCCTGCGCACTGCAACAGATATCAGCCTCATTCTGGCTATGCAGAGTTTGTCCTTGTAATGCATTTATGTGCATAGCACTCAGTCATGCAGTCTGTGAAGTGCTTGGGCTTGCCGCTATATGCTGGGAAATCCTTGGGTGTGCTGACATTGCTCACGTTGTCCTGAGGACATGGGACAGTAGATTTACCACACAAATAGCCAGTGGCATAACACACTGTAAGTGTACTATAATACATTATCAAGTATTATAGGTATGTAGTTCATAGAAAGTGGTATCACTGTAGCCGTAGCCTTTTCCATACTCTAGCAGGCCTGTCTGGGTACTGTCATGGTTTGGCCATTCATTCACCAGGGAAATACGACGTTTCTCAAATGCTCTTCCTTTTCCTCACAATTTCTGTCTTGTTCATATGAGCTCATATATATATAGTTAGACTGTCTTGTACACATGACATATAGGATTTGATTTACATTTAAATTATTATTATTATTATTTAATTATTATTGTATGTTTTAAACTCTGATATCCAATTGCTGGTGCAGATAGAACAATCTACATTGAAATGAGGAAGTAGACCAGGAGATTAACTAGACCTATTGCATAGTTGTGAATATATTTGAAATAATAATGTAGGCATCCGTGTTACACTTCATTCCACTGCTAGGGATATTTGACTAACCCACGGTAATAACCAACCATATCCACTAATTATAGTTATCAGAGTACAGTCTATACACTCTGTATTATATACACTCTGTATTATATACACTCTGTATTATATACACTCTGTATTATATATACTCTTTATTATATACACTCTGTATTATATACACTCTGTATTATATACACTCTGTATTATATACACTCTGTATTATATATACTCTGTATTATATACACTCTGTATTATATACACTCTGTATTATATACACTCTGTATTATATACACTCTGTATTATATACACTCTGTATTATATATACTCTGTATTATATACACTCTGTATTATATACACTCTGTATTATATACACTCTGTATTATATACACTCTGTATTATATACACTCTGTATTATATATACTCTGTATTATATACACTCTGTATTATATACACTCTGTATTATATACACTCTGTACTATTACACTCTGTATTATATACACTCTGTATTATATACACTCTGTATATACACTGTATTATACATATATATCTGTATTATATACACTCTGTATTATATACACTCTGTATTATATACACTCTGTATTATATACACTCTGTATTATATACACTCTGTATTATATACACTCTGTATTATATACACTCTGTATTATATACACTCTGTATTATATACACTCTGTATTATATATACTCTGTATTATATACACTCTGTATATATATATATATATATACACTCTGTATTATATACACTCTGTATTATATACACTCTGTATTATATATATTATATACACTCTGTATTATATACACTCTGTATTATATACACTCTGTATTATATACACTCTGTATTATATATACTCTGTATTATATACACTCTGTATTATATACATATACTCTGTATTATATACACTCTGTATTATATATTATATACACTCTGTATTATATACACTCTGTATTATATACACTCTGTATTATATATTATATACACTCTGTATTATATACACTCTGTATTATATACACTCTGTATTATATATACTCTGTATTATATACACTCTGTATTATATACACTCTGTATTATATACACTCTGTATTATATACACTCTGTATTATATATACTCTGTATTATATACACTCTGTATTATATACACTCTGTATTATATACACTCTGTATTATATACACTCTGTATTATATACACTCTGTATTATATACACTCTGTATTATATACACTCTGTATTATATATACTCTGTATTATATACACTCTGTATTATATACACTCTGTATTATATACACTCTGTATTATATACACTCTGTATTATATACACTCTGTATTATATATACTCTGTATTATATATACTCTGTATTATATACACTCTGTATTATATACACTCTGTATTATATACACAACACAGAGTCTGTATTATATACACTCTGTATTATATAATACACTCTGTATTATATATGTACACTCTGTATTATATACACTCTGTATTATATATACTCTGTATTATATATACTCTGTATTATATACACTCTGTACTATATACACTCTGTATTATATATACTCTGTATTATATATACTCTGTATTATATATACTCTGTATTATATACACTCTGTATTATATACACTCTGTATTATATACTCTGTATTATATACACTCTGTATTATATACACTCTGTATTATATATACTCTGTATTATATATACTCTGTATTATATATACTCTGTATTATATATACTCTGTATTATATACACTCTGTATTATATACACTCTGTATTATATATACTCTGTATTATATATACTCTGTATTATATACACTCTGTATTATACTCCATTCCATGGCAAGGGATTCTAAAAACCTATTTCTTTAGACATGGTAATACAGTGAACGTTGAATACTAGCCCGTCCAACGTACACGCAGAGGAATGCAACAGAGATGGTTGTAAGATGTGTTAGTGAGGAACCAGGGTGGGGGGGGATGGTATGTTATGGTGGGGGTTCAAATCCTTTGTTCTCTCAGAGGGCATGTGGAACAAAGGCAGTTGGGAACTAATGAATTAGATTTTTAATGAGAGAGTTTACAACACCATTTATTTTGTCATTGCCTTTCAGAAATGTCATGAACTAAAATACACACATGTTGTAAAATAGTGTATATTGAAAATGGAGAAATGACTCCTCAGAAAATAGTTGTTACTAAATCCCACGGCGTACATTTTACTAGTAGATTAGAGACAGAATGACATAGATATGATTGTTTATGTCTGTTTATTAGTACCATCATCCTCCAATAATAACATATAGAGAGAGAGACATATCAAATATGTTCTGTAACTGGGTTCTAATGGGTACATTAATTATATGGTACAAATATAACATACAGTCTACAACACATATTTATGTTTACAAAATCATACAGAGTGAAATTAGTCATTACAAAAAGTCTGTTAATTATCTATAGAATTCACATGTGACATTTAACGAAAAATGTCCTTATAATCTTTCCAACATAGCAATGTACAACATCAGCATTACTATACTGTGTGTGTGTGTGTGTGTGTGTGTGTGTGTGTGTGTGTGTGTGTGTGTGTGTGTGTGTGTGTGTGTGTGTGTGTGTGTGTGTGTGTGTGTGTGTGTGTGTGTGTGTGTGTGTGTGTGTGTGTGTGTGTGTGTGTGTGTGTGTGTGTGCGGGTTTGTGCATCTTCCATCTGTACAATTCATCCCTCTACATTGCTCACTGTTAGAACATTTAGATGGATGGAAATGTAATGAAATAAAAATGATTTTGATTGAGTACTGAAATCTGCAGCAACAATTAAAAACACAAAAGGAAAATGAGTCGGTGGAGAAATATGGAGGTATTTGTTAAGTAGTAGTCTGCCCTGCTGCCACTGCTAGCTGCTTAGAGATTTCTCCCCAATCTGAATGGTCTGGGTAAAAAGACTCTGCGTCCCAAATGACACCCTATTCAGTCCGGCTGGCCCAGCTGTGTGGAGTCAGTGGACGGGGTGAAATCCCTCCAGTCAGCAGAACGCGGTGGTGCCCAGGCTTGCCCTTCCCTTCCACGTCTCCCTCTTCTCTCCTCCATGTTAAAACAGCCACGCTCCTATTCCATATAATGGAAGCATTAACGTGTTAATAATGCAGCTGGGGTAAGTATCTGGAGTCGTGTGCTCCCCTAGGGGCTGGTAAAACAGATGTGGGCTATATCCTCTCTGCTGCCTTCTGATGGCTGTCGCCCAGGACTGGGGGACTGGGGGGCCCGGGGGGGGCTGGGGTCGGGAAGGTTCCTGTTTGTTTTCGCTAGTAGCTAGCCCTCTGGTGAAACAGAAATACACACTTGTACAGTAGTAATACACACACTCACTCCATGCATGCACACACATACACATAACATGCACGCAAAAATACACACACACGCATGCATACGTGCAAACACACACACACACACATTGACATACTATATACTTACAAGCGCACTCACTCTCACACACATCGCATGATCATATGGGCTGTGAGGGAGAGTCTTTTTGTGGAGCACATAAGCTGAGAGAGAGAGAGAGAGAGAGAGAGAGAGAGAGAGAGAGAGAGAGAGAGAGAGAGAGAGAGAGAGAGAGACTGTATGCACAGAGAGGGATTCCGAGCGGTGATGGAGGAGGGAGGTGCTGGGGATAGACTGACTCCAGCATATTTCCATCCAGAGAGAGAGAGAGAGAGAGAGAGAGAGAGAGAGAGAGAGAGAGAGAGAGAGAGAGAGAGAGAGAGAGAGAGAGAGAGAGAGAGACTGTATGACAGAGTGGGATTCCGAGCGGTGATGGAGAGCATATTTCCATCCATCCATCCAGAGAGAAAGAGAGAGAGGGAGAGAGAGAGAGAGAGAGAGAGAGAGAGAGAGAGAGAGAGAGAGAGAGAGAGAGAGAGAGAGAGAGAGAGAGAGAGAGAGAGAGAGAGAGAGACTGTATGCACAGGGTGGGATTCCGAGCGGTGATGGAGGTAGACTGTTACTCCAGCATATTTCTATCCATCCATCCAGAGAGAGAGAGAGAGAGAGAGGGGGGGAGAAAGAGAGAAGCAGAGGGATACAGAGAGAGACAGAGAGAGAGAGAGAGAGAGAGAGAGAGACAGAGCAAGCTGTGTGTGTGGGAGAACAATGATGGGTTCTCTCTCGTCTGCCTGTTCATATAGTGTGTGTCTACTCTCATCTTCTGGTAAAGGAAGGTAAGACCCTTTTATCTCTCTTTGTACTGGCTGTGGCTGATACGCACAGGGTTGTCGTTCTTAGTGTCTCCTTTATGGAAATATTATATTTCATTGTTCTAATATTAATGTATTTTATTGTGATATTATTCAGTAATTATGAGGTAATTATTTTTGTGAACAAATACTGTCTTTTTGTCTGAAGAGAAAAATCCACAGACATTTAAACATGTTTTTGATTGGACAATATCAATTATATGATTCATAAGATCTCAAGACTCGTCCATAAGATATCTATTATTTTTGTTACGAGTTGATTCTCTCAACCTTTTGTGACAACCTGTCTGGCAGGGAGTCACATAGTCCAGTGAGCCATATGAGTTCATTATCTACCATCAAGTTATTCCATCAATGACTTTTGCAATTGGTCATATGTCAATATGCACATGGGCGGTGAGGGCTTCAACACATGTTCAGAGAGGCATACCCTCAGTCCCAATTTGTTGAAGCATTTTAGAACAGGGTCCCCAAAGGAACCTCCATTCTTCATTGTCTTCCCACGCTTCCATAGCCCACATGTGTAGTTAGTCAAATATACACCAGCACATTTCCATATCAAAGGTGCTGTGGCACCAATGGAGCTATTACTGACCATATATTCTCCATAATAATTATTGTGCAGGCTAATAGTAGCTGCTGGCAGTGGGTTGGGTGACATCTAAAGGGACAGAGCAGAGGAGATGGTATGACAGAGCATGACAGAGTCAACGTGGAGTCATTTTCATATGCTTCACTGGTCTGTGCAGACAGACACCTCACCTCGGCAGGTACAGATGTAGGATCTTCATTTGAGACAGTTTGTTACAGCAGGAAAATAATCCTGCAGCAATAGAAAATGTTCATTGTTATGTGGATTATAAGGAATGGACATTTTTGTAGGGGTTGATACATTTTTCGTCAGGGAAAATTAAGTCTGAAATGTCAACGTTGAAATTACAAACTTCAGAAGCCTTTTTAAAACAGAAATACAAGTTATTTTTTACCACGAACCAGCATACTCTGGTCCCTCTTGTGGCAGGGACCGATAAACTGGGATTTTTCCTCCTTGACTAAATCAGGGATTAGCCAGCAACTGGCACCGGCTCGTGGACTGGCACCGGCTCGGGCACCGCGGACTGGCACCGGCTCGCGGACTGGCACCGGCCCGTGGACTGGCACCGGCTCGCGGACTGGCACCGGCCCGTGGACTGGCACCGGCTCGCGGACTGGCACCGGCACCGCCCGTGGACTGGCACTGGCACCGCCCGTGGACTGGCACCCCGTGGACTGGCACCCCGCGGACTGGCACCGACTGGCACCTGCCCGTGGACCCGTGAACCGGCCCGTGGACTGGCACCTGCCCGTGGACTGGCACCGGCTCGCGGACTGGCACCGGCCCTTGGACTGGCACCGGCCCGTGGACAGGACGTTGAGAAACACTGCTATACAGTATATTACCATGTGGCTCAAACTTGTGGCTCTATGTATCAAGTGTCTTAGAGTAGACGTACTGATCTAAGAGTATGTCCCTCCTGTCCATCTAATCTTATTAATTGTGATTTAAAATGTAACACTGTTCTTAAATCAGAACTCCTCTGAGACGCTTGATATACGGTCCCTGCTATCTACAATCTAGAACACACTCTTAGGAAAAAGGTCATATCTACAACCTAAAAGCGTTCTTCGGCTGTCCCCGTAGAATAACCCTTTTGGTTCTAAGTAGAACCTTTTTCGCAACGGGCTGTACCTGGAACCCAAAAGGGTTCTTCCTGGAACCAAAAGGGTTCTCCTATGGGGAAAGCCGAAGAACCCTTTTGGAATCCTTTTTTCTAAGAGTGTACCTCATGCTGTTTCTTACAGTAGGATAGGAAGCTTTTCATCACGATCCATCTCTGCTTCGTTAACCCCAGGTAGTTACCCCCAGGTAGTTACCCCCAGGTAGTTACCCCCAGGTAGTTAACCCCAGGTAGTTACCCCCAGGTAGTTAACCCCAGGTAGTTACCCCCAGGTAGTTACCCCCAGGTAGTTAAGGTAGTTAACCCCAGGTAGTTAACCCCAGGTAGTTAACCCCAGGTAGTTAACCCCAGGTAGTTACCCCCAGGTAGTTAACCCCAGGTAGTTAACCCCAGGTAGTTACCCCCAGGTAGTTAACCCCAGGTTTTCTGTCTGTGCCAGGTGGAGGTCAAGATCTCATTTGATTCTGCATTAAACAATCCTATCCTATAAATGTG
This sequence comes from Oncorhynchus keta, assembly GCF_023373465.1. Classification (NCBI taxonomy): domain Eukaryota; kingdom Metazoa; phylum Chordata; class Actinopteri; order Salmoniformes; family Salmonidae; genus Oncorhynchus; species Oncorhynchus keta. The sequence goes on along the minus strand of NW_026280305.1, from coordinate 139,952 downwards.
AGATTTAACCTATATACTGACTGAGCCTTAGTACGCATCCCAAATGGTTCCCTATTCCATATATACTACATAGAGCTCTGGTCAAAAGTAGTGCACTACACTGCCTTCGGAAAGTATTCAGACCCCTTGACTTTTTCCACATTTTGTTACATTACAGCCTTATTCTAAAATGGATTAAAACGGTTGTTTTTCCCCTCATCAATCTACTCACAATACCCCATAATGACAAAGCAAAAATAGGTTTTTAGAAATGTTTGCTAATTGTTAAAAATAAAAAATGGAAATATTACATATAAATAAGTATTCACACCCTTTACTCAGTACTTTGTTGAAGCACCTTTGGCAGCGATTACAGCCTCAAGTCTTCTTGGGTATGACACTACAAGCTTGGCACACCTGTATTTGGGGAGTTTCTCTTATTCTTCTCTGCAGATCCTCTCAAGCTCTGTCAGGTAGGATGGGGAGTGTTTCTGCAAAGCTATTTTCAGGTCTCACCAGAGATGTGCGATCAGGTTTAAGTCCGGGCTCTGGATGGGCCACTCAAGGACATTCAGAGACTTGTTCCGATGCCACTCCTTGGCTGTGTGCTTAGGGTACTGTCACGCCCTGACCTTGGTTCCTTTTTTATGTCTCTATTTTGGTTTGGTCAGGGCGTGAGTTGGGGTGGGCATTCTATGTTGTTTTTCTATGTTTTCTTTTCTATGCGTTTTTTAAAATATTTTTTTTTATTTTTACCTTTATTTAACCAGGCAAGTCAGTTAAGAACACATTCTTATTTTCAATGACGGCCTGGGAACAGTGGGTTAACTGCCTGTTCAGGGGCAGAACGACAGATTTGTCAGCTCGGGGGTTTGAACTCGCAACCTTCTGGTTACTAGTCCAACGCTCTAACCATGATGGTTCCCAATCAGAGGCAGCTGTCTATCGTTGTCTCTGATTGAGAACCATACTTAGGTAGCCTTTTCCCACCTGGTGTTTGTGGGTAGTTGTTTCCTGTTTTGTGTTCTCACCTTTCAGGACTGTTTCGATTTTCATTTCTTACATTTACTTTGTTATTTTCTATTTTCGTGTTCTGGTATAATAAATAATCATGGACACTTACCACCCTGCGTTTTGGTCCGATCCTTCCTACTCCTCATCTGATGAAGACGAAGATCGTTACGGGGTCGTTGTCCTTTTGGAAGGCGAACCTTCGCCCCAGTCTGAGGTCCTGGGAGCTCTGGAGAAGGTTTTCATTAAGGATCTCTCTGTACTTTGCTCTGTTCGTCTTTGCCTCGATCCTGACTAGTCTCCCAGTCCCTGCCGCTGAAAAACACCTCCACAGCCTGATTCTTCCACCACCGTAGGGATGGTGCAGGGATGGTGCTAGGTTTCCTCCAGACGTGACGCTTGGCATTCAGGCCAAAGAGTTCAATCTTGGTTTCATCAGACCAGAGAATTTTGTTTCTCATGGTCTGAGAGTCTTTAGGGGCCTTTTGGCAAACTCCCAGCGGCTGTGCTGCAGACCTTTTTTGGTACCCTTCCCCAGATCTGATCCTCGACACAATCCTGTCTCAGAGCTCTACAGACGACTCTTTCAATCTCATGGCTTGGTTTTTGCTCTGACATGCACTGTCAACTGTGAGACCTTATATAGACAGGCGTGCCTTTCCAAATCATGTCCAATCAATTGAATTTACCACAGGTGGACTCCAATCGAGAAACATTTCAAGGATGATCAATGGAAACAGGATGCACCTGAGCTCAATTTTGAGTCTAATAGCAAAGGGTCTGAATACTTATGTAAATAAGGTATTTCTGTTTTTAAGCTATTATAAATTTGCTAAAACTTCCTAACATCTGTTTTTCATTATGGGGTATTGTGTATCTATTTTAGAATAAGGCTATAATGTAACAAAATGTGGAAAAAGTCAAGGCGTCTAAATAATTGCCGAAGGCACTGTATGTAGGGAATAGGGTGTCATTTGGGAAGCACACTTAGACATCTCAGTATCAGATACTGAATATCCAGAAAAGCGTATAGGTTGAGGTCAAATAATGACTAATTTGTCACATACTTGGTAAACAACTAGTGTAGACTAACAGTGAAATGCTTACTTACAAGCCCTTCCCAACAATGCAGAGAGAACAACGTAGAAAAATGATAACACAAGGAATAAATACACAATGAGTGACGTTACCTTGACTATATACACGTGGTACCAGGGCTGAGTGGATGTGCAGGGGTACGAGGTCATTGAGGTAGATACAGTATGTACATATGGCTAGGGGTGAAGTCACCGAAAATTGTGGAATTGGGTTGAAAGAAATAATAGTAACTTTAAACACTTCTGAAATTCTTCAAATGTCTTTCTTGGTGTTTAGCTGACAGTTTTGACAACATTGTACAGTACATACGCTGTGGAGTATCAGTGAAGCAGCTTCCTCCTCAGTGACCATGTTAATCTAGAATGGTAGTGCAGCAGTCTCCTCCTCGGTGACCTTGTTAATCTAGAATGGTAGTGCAGCAGTCTCCTCCTCAGTGACCTTGTTAATCTAGAATGGTAGTGCAGCAGTCTCCTCCTCAGTGACCATGTTAATCTAGAATGGTAGTGCAGCAGTCTCATCCTCTGTGACCTTGTTAATCTAGAATGGTAGTGCAGCAGTCTCCTCCTCAGTGACCATGTTAATCTAGAATGGTAGTGCAGCAGTCTCATCCTCTGTGACCTTGTTAATCTAGAATGGTAGTGCAGCAGCTTCCTCCTCAGTGACCATGTTAATCTAGAATGGTAGTGCAGCAGCTTCCTCCTCAGTGACCATGTTAATCTAGAATGGTAGTGCAGCAGTCTCATCCTCAGTGACCATGTTAATCTAGAATGGTAGTGCAGCAGTCTCCTCCTCAGTGACCATGTTAATCTAGAATGGTAGTGCAGCAGTCTCATCCTCAGTGACCATGTTAATCTAGAATGGTAGTGCAGCAGTCTCCTCCTCAGTGACCATGTTAATCTAGAATGGTAGTGCAGCAGCTTCCTCCTCAGTGACCATGTTAATCTAGAATGGTAGTGCAGCAGTCTCCTCCTCAGTGACCATGTTAATCTAGAATGGTAGTGCAGCAGTCTCCTCCTCAGTGACCATGTTAATCTAGAATGGTAGTGCAGCAGTCTCCTCCTCAGTGACCATGTTAATCTAGAATGGTAGTGCAGCAGTCTCCTCCTCAGTGACCATGTTAATCTAGAATGGTAGTGCAGCAGTCTCCTCCTCAGTGACCATGTTAATCTAGAATGGTAGTGCAGCAGCAGTCTCCTCCTCAGTGACCATGTTAATCTAGAATGGTAGTGCAGCAGTCTCCTCCTCAGTGACCATGTTAATCTAGAATGGTAGTGCAGCAGTCTCCTCCTCAGTGACCATGTTAATCTAGAATGGTAGTGCAGCAGTCTCCTCCTCAGTGACCTTGTTAATCTAGAATGGTAGTGCAGCAGTCTCCTCCTCACTGACTATGTTAATCTAGAATGGTAGTGCAGCAGTTTCCTTCTGGAACAGTAGAACAGTAGTAGTTCATCCTTATCTGACCTCCCACCAGTCCACTTCTCCATGGGAACGCCTCCCACAACATAGTTCCCAGTCCACCTCTCAGCTAACACTGAAGGGGAGGTGGAAGGATACGGAAGGAGATGTTATTAGACCCTACATCCCCTCCTCAGCTAACACTGCAGGGGAGGTGGAAGGATACGGAAGGAGAAGTTAGACCCTACGTCCCCTATGGCCTAGAGAGCATGAGCCACCTAGAGCTGAAAGTAACTAAGCAACTGGAGGCTGCAGGGAACTAACTGCGACAGACGTGTCTGCCACATCTGCCATTCTAGGGCTTTCAGATGTAGTTTCCTATTGGAAAACGACTGGGGTTTTACTCTGAATGGTGTAGCATGGTGTAGTCTATCAATATACACTTTGTGACTCCCCAAGCACAGTCTGTCTAGTACAGGATGGTGTTATAAAATTACTTAAAGGGTGAGTGGTGAACTACTAGGATGTAGAAGAACAAAGCTGTTCTGAGGATAATAAAATACAGCTTACCCTCTCCTGCCTGCTTCAATATGCCGTCTGTGTGATACCGTGAAACCTCGTACAAACACGCTGGAAGTATGAGTAAGACTTCTAAAAGTGAACCCATTGTCATGTTTAAAGGCAAGGTCAGGAGGGGTCTGCTGTAGAACGGCCTTAGGAGGCGTCTCAAATGGCAACCTACATCATCCGTGGAGCTTTATAGTGTACTAAAGAGGAAATAGGGTTCCATTGAGGACGTGGTCTTAGTAAAAACTGATCTGGGTCCTGCTGTACTGTCATCCTCAGGGACTTTCTCATGGAATCCTTTAACGTGCTCCTTTTCAGACATGTTCTTCTCTTTGTGATTCAGTAACCTTGGTACTGCAGTCGTGTTTGTTTGCTGCCCGAGGACATGCTTGTTTCCGCTGCCACGTATAGATAGGAAATTAAACAAGAAACAATTACCCTGGCTTGTTTTCTCTGTGTACACACACTAACTAAATAAACAGGAGATTGGCTGGGGGACTGAGGCTATAAGAATGTGATGCATTTGACACCTACAGGCCTTGTTCCATATTTTGAGAGGGGTATCTTTTCAATGAGATGACAAGCTTTCTGCCGGAATCTGTCCTAAATGGATTTCACACTCAAGTCCTCTCAACAGGGGATTTGCTGCTGCCGGGCAAGTGAGAAACATTCTGCCACAAAATGTCAGCGATTTCCATGCCGCCATTTGAGCCGTCTCCTATGTGGTGGGGTGGTACCAGCCAGTTTATTTATATTAGACCTGTTATTTATCACACCATACTAGTATTTAAAGAAACAAAAAGACATTCATGTTTTAGTATGAAGAAGAAATCTGTCCTTTTTTACACCGCTAAATTATTAGCTCTAAATTTAATCCACCCGGCCTTCTGCTTAGCTTCTTCTTACTCCCCTTAGCTTACTTCTTACTCCCCCAGAGAGAGAGAGAGATTACAAAGAGAGAGAGAGAGAGAGAGAGAGAGAGAGAGAGAGAGAGAGAGAGAGAGAGAGAGAGAGAGAGAGAGAGAGAGAGAGAGAGAGAGAGAGAGAGAGAGAGAGAGAGAGAGAGAGAGAGAGAGAGGATGGCAGGTATGTTAACGGAAGATAAAAAGTGACATTAATTGAGTGACAGAGCTCGCTATGGGTTTTATCTGCAGGAGTTGGTGTGTGGCTACTTTAGGAAGCTTAAGAAACACACACTCACATACACATCCCTTTCTCTGTTCTCCTTGCTCATTTTCACCTTATTAAGTGAAGTGTATTCACTATGTAAATCTTGGCAGATAGAAGTCATATATCGTAACATACAAGATAAGCATCAACCACATTTGCAAGAAACACAAAACTGTAAAAATCTTTTCCGCAAATCCATAGACATGCTCACACCTGACCACTGAAATGCATATGCAATAGAGGCAGACAAAAAGCATATGCAATAGAGGTAGATCAAAAGTTGGTGTGTGGGAAGCAAGAAACACACACTCAAAAGCATATGCAATAGAGGCAGACAAAAAGCATATGCAATAGAGGTAGACAAAAAGCATATGCAATAGAGGTAGACAAAAAGCATATGCAATAGAGGCAGACAAAAAGCATATGCAATAGAGGCAGACAAAAAGCATATGCAATAGAGGCAGACAAAAAGCATATGCAATAGAGGCAGACAAAAAGCATATGCAATAGAGGCAGACAAAAAGCATATGCAATAGAGGTAGACAAAAAGCATATGCAATAGAGGCAGACAAAAAGCATATGCAATAGAGGCAGACAAAAAGCATATGCAATAGAGGTAGACAAAAGCATATGCAATAGAGGCAGACAAAAGCATATGCAATAGAGGCAGACAAAAGCATATGCAATAGAGGCAGACAAAAAGCATATGCAATAGAGGCAGACAAAAAGCATATGCAATAGAGGCAGACAAAAAGCATATGCAATAGAGGCAGACAAAAAGCATATGCAATAGAGGTAGACAAAAAGCATATGCAATAGAGGCAGACAAAAAGCATATGCAATAGAGGCAGACAAAAAGCATATGCAATAGAGGTAGACAAAAAGCATATGCAATAGAGGCAGACAAAAAGCATATGCAATAGAGGCAGACAAAAAGCATATGCAATAGAGGCAGACAAAAAGCATATGCAATAGAGGCAGACAAAAAGCATATGCAATAGAGGCAGACAAAAAGCATATGCAATAGAGGCAGACAAAAAGCATATGCAATAGAGGCAGACAAAAAGCATATGCAATAGAGGCAGACAAAAAGCATATGCAATAGAGGCAGACAAAAAGCATATGCAATAGAGGCAGACAAAAAGCATATGCAATAGAGGTAGACAAAAAGCATATGCAATAGAGGCAGACAAAAAGCATATGCAATAGAGGCAGACAAAAAGCATATGCAATAGAGGCAGACAAAAACCAGACGAATCATCACAGGTGTTCAGTGTCCACACAGCTATATCCTTTCATTAGTGGGGCACACAGAGACAGAAGCCATTTTGACTGGCCGCGGGAGCTTTGTCACGTTTCTATTTCAATCCATGTTTTACACTGCCCTAATTCTGTATCCTCCTTTTAAAAAAAAGGTATTATGTGTGTTCTCTCTGTTGTGTATTTTCAGGTTAGGGTGTTCTATGTAAAATCATTGTTTGTCCAGCAGCATATGGTTTGAAAGACAATGAGGGAGCACTGAGAATAGACAGGGATTGAATTGAACTCCAACTGTCATTACTGTCACATTTAATCAGGTGAAGGGAAACAGACACTATGCAGGATTTGTCTAACTGTCATTACATAGGACTGTATAAATAAGTCGCTGCTACTGAGAGTAATGCCTGTTTTGTGTGAATCCATGTTGGGAAAGTTGTGAGAAGCGATAGCTAGCTAGCGGCAAACTATTGGCCCAAAGTGCCGGAGGTCAGACCCGCCCATATTTCAGTGAATAATGAGGTGAATACAGTTTGTGAATTGTGTCTATAATTCCTTCAATATACCTTGTTCTTTCCTTATTGAATCCAAGTTCAACAATTAATATTTATCTAATACCTGTACTTTATATGTGATACATTTTATTGTACATATGTAGCAATTCCCTATCTGATTATTAACTTTTATTAACATAATCTAGTAGAAAGGGGGAAATGACCGTAGAAAGGGGAGAATGAACCTCCCTTGTAAATTTGTGAAACATTTCAAATGATAAAACATATTACTCCTTGGGGGAGTTGAGCCATGTTGACTATACTATACTATACTATACTATACCATACTATACTATACTATACTATACCATATTATACTGTACTATACTATACTGTACTATACTATACCACACTATACGATACTATACTATACTATACCATACTATACTATACTATACTATACTACAGGGTTTCCCATAATACCCTGTACTGGAGCCCTCCCTGGGGGTGCACATTTAGTTTCCCCCCAAGCACTACACAGCTGATTCAAATAATCCAAGCTGATGAGTTTGTTATTTGAATCAGCTGTGTAATGCCTGGGCAAAAACCAAAATGTGCACCCAAGGGGGCCCCAGTACCGAGTTTGGAAAACCATGCTATACTACACTACACTACACTATACTAAACTATATCACACTATGCTACACGATACTAAACTATGTCACACTATGCCCCATCCATACTATACCACACTATACTATGCCACACTATACCACACTATACTATACAATACTACACTGTACTGCACAATACTATACTATACTCAATATACTACTATACTATATGTCCTATGGACCTACTGAACCACAGCGTCGATCATCTACTACACATATTAATGAGAGTGAAATCATTCAAACTCCATTTTGTTAGCTTTCAGGCTTTAATCAATGAGTCAACTAATAAACAATCACGCCCCAACAAGCCTGGACTAGATTGGTCCAAGCAGCAGCAGTAGCAGCAGCAGAGGACTATTTCACCCCAATCAATGGCCATAATCATAGGACTTACGTCTGATAGAGAGTAGTCTGTCAACGCATGATTAATGACCCTATTATCAGCCAGGCAGCGGAGAGGGCCTGCCTGTCTGCCTGCCTGCCTGCCTGCCTGCCTGCCTGCCTGCCTGCCTGCCTGCCTGTCTGCCTGCCTGCCTGCCTGTCTGCCTGTCTGCCTGTCTGCCTGTCTGCCTGTCTGCCTGTCTGCCTGCCTGTCTGTCTGTCTGTCTGTCTGTCTGTCTGTCTGCCTGCCTGCCTGCCTGTCTGCCTGCCGCCTGCCGCCTGCCTGCCTGCCTGCCTGCCTGCCTGCCTGCCTGCCTGTCTGTCTGCCTGTCTGCCTGTCTGCCTGTCTGTCTGCCTGCCTGCCTGCCTGCCGCCTGCCTGTCTGCCTGCCTGGGAGAGGAGAGGCATTGAGAGTGCTCACTGTGTCCTCACCTCCCTCCACTGTCTATAAAGAGAGGAAGGGTAGACTGCTGCTTTAGAACAATGCTACTAGATATGTTAGATCAGTATTGACTGTTTTGTAGGTCTTAGTTTTATTGATACTGATACATATTGAGTACAATTAATATATTCAGGTTTCAGGTTTCTGTCTGCCTGTCCGCCCGTCTGTCCGTCCATCCGTCCGTGTACTTGTACATGAGTGCATGTGTGTTTGTTAAATGGTTGTACTGCATATCACAGTGATGCCTTCACACAACAGAACCGAGATGTTTATGCACATGACAGAAATATCTGTCTTCTTCTTTTTACAGGCTGCAGGGCTTTCATCACCACTGAATGGTATGCTGTCCTGACGTCTCTCTCAAAGCCAGGAGGACTGACGTGGCGTCAGAGGTTTGTCATCTTTCTAACATCTCTGCTGTTCTCACTATAGAATTATATGTCTATGGCCATTAGGGATCTGTATGAATTTGCATTAAAAGTGAGGTGACTTTTTTCACTTACTTATGAGAACAAATGGCAAGTCAATCCGACAGTAAATTACCCTCTATGCCTTCTGCTTTATGAAATGTATGGTAGTAATTTATTGTGTCTATGGGTTTGGAATTTAAGCAAAATGTAGCGGCTAAATAAAAGGTTACAGAATAGATCCCTTTTTCACACAAATGTATTCAAAGATATTGTGGCAGGAAGTGTGTATCATTTGAATAGTCACAATAGTAATAATTTCAATTCATGACATTTTACTATAAAACTTGCTAAAAAGAGCTACTTCATCATACCTACATTTCACAGCAAAATATATATATATGTTTTAAAGACAACTTGAATCAGTGTAATGAACCAGATTGATTGCTGCGTACCAGTGAACCAACCCTTTGGTTTTTACTGTGATGTAGTGCATTTATTTCAGCCTTTCCTTTTTAAACTGGAGTCGCTTAACACGACTGATGACCGACACAACAACCTATATAAAAAAACACATTGGAAATGAAATATCCTCTCTCCCAAACAACACTGTGTGCTGGTGAAGTGTACTACAGCTAAAACTCATTTGTAGTCAAATTCAAAATACTAAAATGTAGATAGATGTATCCTGTACCATTAAAATGTAGATAGATGTATCCTGTACCATTAAAATGTAGATAGAATGATCCTATACCATTAAAATGTACATAGAATGATCCTATACCATTAAAATATAGATAGATGTATCCTGTACCATTAAAATGTAGATAGAATGATCCTATACCATTAAAATGTACATAGAATGATCCTATACCATTAAAATGTACATAGAATGATCCTGTACCATTAAAATGTAGATAGATTTATCCTGTACCATTAAAATGTAGATAGAATGATCCTATACCATTAAAATGTAGATAGATGTATCCTGTACCATTAAAATGTACATAGAATGATCCTATACCATTAAAATGTAGATAGATGTATCCTGTACCATTAAAATGTACATAGAATGATCCTATACCGTTACAATGTAGATAGATGTATCCTGTACCATTAAAATGCAGATAGATATATCCTGTACCATTAAAATGTACATAGAATGATCCTATACCATTAAAATGTAGATAGATGTATCCTGTACCATTAAAATGTACATAGAATGATCCTATACCATTAAAATGTACATAGAATGATCCTGTACCGTTAAAATGTAGATAGATGTATCTTGTACCATTAAAATGTACATAGAATGATCCTATACCGTTAAAATGTAGATAGATGTATCTTGTACCACTCAAATGTAGATAGATGTATCCTGTACCATTAAAATGTAGATAGATGTATCCTGTACCATTAAAATGTACATAGAATGATCCTATACCGTTAAAATGTAGATAGATGTATCTTGTACCATTAAAATGTACATATAATGATCCTATACCGTTAAAATGTAGATAGATGTATCTTGTACCATTAAAATGTACATAGAATGATCCTATACCATTAAAATGTAGGTAGATGTATCTTGTACCATTAAAATGTAGATAGATGTATCCTGTACCATTAAAATGTAGGTAGATGTATCTTGTACCATTAAAATGTAGATAGATGTATCTTGTACCATTAAAATGTACATAGAATGATCCTATACCATTCAAATGTAGGTAGATGTATCTTGTACCGTTAAAATGTAGATAGATGTATCTTGTACCATTAAAATGTACATAGAATGATCCTATACCATTAAAATGTAGGTAGATGTATCTTGTACCATTAAAATGTAGATAGATTTATCATGTACCATTAAAATGTACATAGATGTATCCATTTTGTTCTTTTTCCCACAGACAAAGTTATACTTCTGTCAAAGGGGAGAAACAATATTCAAGATCATATCCTACAGAAACATATTTCATGATAACAACTTCACATCATTATGAGTAGACATTAGTAGGTCTATGTTCAACATCACTATTGTGAGAAGGCTTGGCCAGTATAGGGATCAATTACAAGTGGCCAATAATAGACTGCGGATGGGCTTATGAAAATGTCTTGCATCTTCAGCCCCTGCCTCCCTGTCTCTCCACTGTAGCTCGGCGGGTAATGGGGCTGTTTGTGTGTTCATTGTGTGGACTTGTTAGAGTAGAGTAGAAGGGTAGGCCTGCCAATCTGCCCATTCAGCAGCACCACTCTGCATTTCACTCTGCTTAATTCCCTCAGCGGGTTGGCAGCGCTCCTATATTCAAGTTTAACTGGTGAAATAAACCAAACAGCCCTTTATAGCCCTGGGGAAATAGCATTGTATCATGTCCAGAATCCACATAGATATTTTTTAACTAGATCTACCAAAGGCATAATTGGTCATCAAATACAGTTAAACCCTGACATGTGTCTACATGGGACAGTGTATCTTTGTGGAGTTCATACATACACCATATAGTCATTCTTTGATTTTGTGCTGTAGTTATTCTAGATTCATATTGATTTCCCATAATACATCAGTTCTGACTGAAATCGTGAAAAGTGCAATATGCTGTCCAGTTCCATTTATTCCATAGGTATCTGTACGAAATGGGATTTTATGTCATTGTGTTGCACATTATTTATGTCATGTGAAAAGTGCCGACCCTTTTATGTAAAACATTGAAGATGTTCAATATAATTGACATTTGTTTATTTATTTGTTTATTTGGATCCCCGTTAGCTTTTGCAGAAGAAGTAGCTACTCTTCCTGGGGTCCACAATGATAATATTTTGTTATAATGGTCTAATTAGTAGATGGTAATTCCTCTCCCTTGTGTTGTTCTGATACTGTGGCAAATATAACAAGAGCACATCCTCACATTCCCCAATAAGGCAAAGGGCATATTCTGCTTCATTACAGATCTGATCATGATGATAATGTGACCAAGAAATGACTCTAACTACTTTCACAGTTTAGCCTGAAGGTGGTCACGTTGGATTCAATTCTTTTAGAAGGGAGGGAAAAGGACCTGCTTTTCAGACAGCAGAAGGGTACCACGTTCCCGTGAAAGGAATGAAGAAATGCAATGCTTTAATGGTATTAGTAATGCATTACTGCCGGCTCTCCATTTTATAAATCACCTCTCAATTTAGGACAGATGCACAGAGAAATATTTAGCACAGCTAGCTGGAGGGAGGAGGATGGTGTTGCAGGAAGAGAGAAGTCACATGTTCATTTACTCTCTCTTGATATCCTGTAATGACATTCATCCTTCCTGTTTTAGTCAAGGCACCAGGTATTAACATATACAGTATCTTTCCTAAGGTCAATAGTACAGGCTCTGATCAACTTGTTGGTTATTTGATAAGGAATTATGGTGTTTTTGAGTTCAGTGCAGACCGTAGCTTTATAGTGGGAATGTGGTGTCTTGTGGGATGCAGACATAACATTTAAGTCACATTCAACCTCCCTGAATACTATTAGCAGTGTGTCCTACTTCAATCATTGGCATGTAGTGGCCTAGTGCTTTAGTGTATCTAGACACACTGTTGACCCCTACTAGCGTATGTATATTAACCACATGAACTGTGGAAGACTGTTGGTAGTAGTGGTAAACTGTTTTCCATCTATTAACCACATGAACTGGCCTGTCTTCCACTGTTTACCACTACTACCATCTATTAACCACAGGAACTGGCCTGTCTTCCACTGTTTACCACTACAACCATCTATTAACCACAGGAACTGGTCTGTCTTCCACTGTTTACCACTACTACCATCTATTAACCACAGGAACTGGCCTGTCTTCCACTGTTTACCACTACTACCATCTATTAACCACATGAACTGGCCTGTCTTCCACTGTTTACCACTACTACCATCTATTAACCACATGAACTGGCCTGTCTTCCACTGTTTACCACTACTACCATCTATTAACCACATGAACTGGCCTGTCTGCCACTGTTTACCACTACTACCATCTATTAACCACATGAACTGGCCTGTCTTCCACTGTTTACCACTACTACCATCTATTAACCACATGAACTGACCTGTCTTCCACTGTTTACCACTACTACCATATATTAACCACAGGAACTGACCTGTCTTCTACTGTTTACCACTACTACCATCTATTAACCACATGAACTGGTCTGTCTTCCACTGTTTACCACTACTACCATCTATTAACCACATGAACTGGCCTGTCTTCCACTGTTTACCACTACTACCATCTATTAACCACATGAACTGGCCTGTCTTCCACTGTTTACCACTACTACCATCTATTAACCACAGGAACTGGCCTGTCTTCCACTATTAACCACAGGAACTGGCCTTCTTCACATCTATTAACCACAGGAACTGACCTGTCTTCCACTGTTTACCACTACTACCATCTATTAACCACAGGAACTGGCCTGTCCTTCCACTGTTTACCACTACTACCATCTATTAACCACAGGAACTGGCCCACCTTCCACTGTTTACCACTACTACCATCTATTAACCACATGAACTGGCCTGTCTTCCACTGTTTACCACTACTACCATCTATTAACCACATGAACTGGCCTGTCTTCCACTGTTTACCACTACTACCATCTATTAACCACAGGAACTGGCCCACCTTCCACTGTTTACCACTACTACCATCTATTAACCACAGGAACTGGCCCACCTTCCACTGTTTACCACTACTACCATCTATTAACCACAGGAACTGGCCCACCTTCCACTGTTTACCACTACTACCATCTATTAACCACAGGAACTGGCCCACCTTCCACTGTTTACCACTACTACCATCTATTAACCACAGGAACTGGCCTGTCTTCCACTGTTTACCACTACTACCATCTATTAACCACAGGAACTGGCCCACCTTCCACTGTTTACCACTACTACCATCTATTAACCACATGAACTGGCCTGTCTGCCACTGTTTACCACTACCACTACTACCATCTATTAACCACATGAACTGGCCTGTCTTCCACTGTTTACCACTACTACCATCTATTAACCACATGAACTGACCTGTCTTCCACTGTTTACCACTACTACCATCTATTAACCACAGGAACTGGCCTGTCTTCCACTGTTTACCACTACTACCATCTATTAACCACAGGAACTGGTCCACCTTCCACTGTTTACCACTACTACCATCAATTAACCACATGAACTGGCCTGTCTTCCACTGTTTACCACTACTACCATCTAAACCACATGAACTGGCCTGTCTTCCACTGTTTACCACTACTACCATCTATTAACCACATGAACTGGCCTGTCTTCCACTGTTTACCACTACTACCATCTATTAACCACATGAACTGGCCTGTCTTCCACTGTTTACCACTACTACCATCTATTAACCACATGAACTGGCCTGTCTTCCACTGTTTACCACTACTACCATCTATTAACCACATGAACTGGCCTGTCTTCCACTGTTTACCACTACTACCATCTATTAACCACATGAACTGGCCTGTCTTCCACTGTTTACCACTACTACCATCTATTAACCACATGAACTGGCCTGTCTTCCACTGTTTACCACTACTACCATCTATTAACCACATGAACTGGCCTGTCTTCCACTGTCTTCCACTGAACTGGCCTTTTCCACCACTACTACCATCTATTAACCACAGGAACTGGCCTACTACCATCTATTAACCACATGAACTGGCCCACCTTCCACTGTTTACCACTTACCATCTATTAACCACAGGAACTGGCCTGTCTTCCACTGTTTACCACTACTACTACCATCTATTAACCACAGGAACTGGCCCACCTTCCACTGTTTACCACTACTACCATCTATTAACCACATGAACTGGCCTGTCTTCCACTGTTTACCACTACTGGCCTGTCTTCCATCTTCCACTGTTTACCACTACTATTAACCACATGAACTGGCCTGTCTTCCACTGTTTACCACTACTACCATCTATTAACCACAGGAACTGGCCTGTCTTCCACTGTTTACCACTACTACCATCTATTAACCACAGGATTACCATCAATTAACTGGCCTGTCATGAACCATGGCTGGCCTGTCTTCCACTGTTTACCACTACTACCATCTATTAACCACATGAACTGGCCTGTCTTCCACTGTTTACCACTACTACCATCTATTAACCACATGAACTGGCCTGTCTTCCACTGTTTACCACTACTACCATCTATTAACCACATGAACTGGCCTGTCTTCCACTGTTTACCACTACCACCATCTATTAACCACATGAACTGGCCTGTCTTCCACTGTTTACCACTACTACCATCTATTAACCACATGAACTGGCCTGTCTTCCACTGTTTACCACTACTACCATCTATTAACCACATGAACTGGCCTGTCTTCCACTGTTTACCACTACTACCATCTATTAACCACATGAACTGGCCTGTCTTCCACTGTTTACCACTACTACCATCTATTAACCACAGGAACTGACCTGTCTGCCACTGTTTACCATCTATTAACCACATGAACTGGCCTGTCTTCCACTGTTTACCACTACCACCATATATTAACCACATGAACTGGCCTGTCTTCCACTGTTTACCACTACTACCATCTATTAACCACATGAACTGGCCTGTCTTCCACTTTTACCACTACTACCATCTATTAACCACATGAACTGGCCTGTCTTCCACTGTTTACCACTACTACCATCTATTAACCACAGGAACTGGCCTGTCTTCCACTGTTTACCACTACTACCATCTATTAACCACAGGAACTGGCCCACCTTCCACTGTTTACCACTACTACCATCAATTAACCACATGAACTGACCTGTCTTCCACTGTTTACCATCTATTAACCACATGAACTGGCCTGTCTTCCACTGTTTACCACTACTACCATCTATTAACCACATGAACTGACCTGTCTTCCACTGTTTACCACTACTACCATCTATTAACCACATGAACTGGCCTGTCTTCCACTGTTTACCACTACTACCATCTATTAACCACATGAACTGGCTTGTCTTCCACTGTTTACCACTACTGGCCTGTCTTCCACCATCTATTAACCACATGAACTGGCCTGTCTTCCACTGTTTACCACTACCACCATCTATTAACCACATGAACTGGCCTGTCTTCCACTGTTTACCACTACTACCATCTATTAACCACATGAACTGGCCTGTCATCCACTGTTTACCACTACTACCATCCATTAACCACAGGAACTGACCTGTCTGCCACTGTTTACCATCTATTAACCACATGAACTGGCCTGTCTTCCACTGTTTACCACTACCACCATCTATTAACCACATGAACTGGCCTGTCTTCCACTGTTTACCACTGTCTTCACCACTACTATCTATTAACCACATGAACTGGCCTGTCTTCCAACCACTACACCATCTATTAACCACAACTGGCCTGTCTTCCACTGTTTACCACTACTACCATCTATTAACCACATGAACTGGCCTGTCTTCCACTTTTTACCACTACTACCATCTATTAACCACATGAACTGGCCTGTCTTCCACTGTTTACCACTACTACCATCTATTAACCACATGAACTGGCCTGTCTTCCACTTTTTACCACTACTACCATCTATTAACCACAGGAACTGGCCTGTCTTCCACTGTTTACCACTACTACCATCTATTAACCACAGGAACTGGCCTGTCTTCCACTGTTTACCACTACTACCATCTATTAACCACAGGAACTGGCCTGTCTTCCACTGTTTACCACTACTACCATCTATTAACCACATGAACTGGCCTGTCTTCCACTGTTTACCACTACTACCATCTATTAACCACATGAACTGGCCTGTCTTCCACTGTTTACCACTACTACCATCTATTAACCACATGAACTGGCCTGTTACCTCTACTCCTATAAAGCCATGGTGGCTCAAGGGTATGTCTGTCTGTCTGTTATTCTGTCTGTCTGTTATTCTGTCTGCCTGTCTGTCTGTGGGGAACAGCTGTTTCCTTCAGCAATGCTGCAGTGCCACGCCTGCCAAACACTCAATGAAATACCATCACAGTCGAGTAGCAGGCAGCCGTGTACATACATCCTCTGCAGCTGTAGCACAAAGAAGGCTCCTTTTACTGTTCAACGCTACTGCCTGTTGGGATGTTGCCTGGCATGTTACAGATGCCATTGGAGTATATTAGATACGTATAAAATTGGTCCATAATGTTATTGTGTCAGAGAGGAATGAGGGACAGGGGACGGATGGAGGACAGAGCTCCAGAAAGGACTGTCTGTCACTGTTAGCCATGTGTTTTGTGGCAGTCTGGGAACCACAATATCATTAGAAGTGTGTGTCCCACAGAGAAACTCATGAATCCATGCAGAAAGATCCAGACCAGTGGCTCGATCATCACACACACTTCTCCCTATAGATGAATGAGCAGACTGCCTTCTCTGTTCTCCCGATAGCTTAATGAGCAGACTGCCTTCTCTGTTCTCCTTATAGCTTAATGAGCAGACTGCCTTCTCTGTTCTCCTTATAGTTTAATGAGCAGACTGCCTTCTCTGTTCTCCCTATAGTTTAATGAGCAGACTGCCTTCTCTGTTCTCCTTATAGCTTAATGAGCAGACTGCCTTCTCTGTTCTCCCTATAGCTTAATGAGCAGACTGCCTTCTCTGTTCTCCTTATAGCTTAATGAGCAGACTGCCTTCTCTGTTCTCCCTATAGTTTAATGAGCAGACTGCCTTCTCTGTTCTCCCTATAGTTTAATGAGCAGACTGCCTTCTCTGTTCTCCCTATAGCTTAATGAGCAGACTGCCTTCTCTGTTCTCCTTATAGCTTAATGAGCAGACTGCCTTCTCTGTTCTCCCTATAGTTTAATGAGCAGACTGCCTTCTCTGTTCTCCCTATAGTTTAATGAGCAGACTGCCTTCTCTGTTCTCCCTATAGTTTAATGAGCAGACTGCCTTCTCTGTTCTCCCTATAGTTTAATGAGCAGACTGCCTTCTCTGTTCTCCTTATAGCTTAATGAGCAGACTGCCTTCTCTGTTCTCCTTATAGCTTAATGAGCAGACTGCCTTCTCTGTTCTCCCTATAGTTTAATGAGCAGACTGCCTTCTCTGTTCTCCTTATAGCTTAATGAGCAGACTGCCTTCTCTGTTCTCCTTATAGCTTAATGAGCAGACTGCCTTCTCTGTTCTCCTTATAGCTTAATGAGCAGACTGCCTTCTCTGTTCTCCTTATAGCTTAATGAGCAGACTGACTTTCACCGATGGACAGGAACCTCCTGTAAACACTCCCATTACATCTCCTTCCTTCTTCTCTCTCTCATTTCACTTCCTTTTCAGTTTAGGAGTGAAGCATGAAAGCATATGTTCATCTGCTCCGATGTCGAGTTGAGGAAGGAAAGAAATATACTCTCATACTGAAATAGTGTTGTTTTAAGGTAGGCTTAAACATACTGAAATAGTGTTGTTTTAAGGTAGGCTTAAAGGAAGGTTGCTGTATGGTACAGTAAGGGATATGTCAATCAGTCCATTGTGCAGGATTGACAGGCTGTGGGAAGGTTGCTGTAGTGGTGTATATAAGGGATATGTCAATCAGTCCATTGTGCAGGATTGACAGGCTGGGGGAAGGTTGCTGTAGTGGTGTATATAAGGGATATGTCAATCAGTCCATTGTGCAGGATTGACAGGCTGTGGGAAGGTTGCTGTAGTGGTGTATATAAGGGATATGTCAATCAGTCCATTGTGCAGGATTGACAGGCTGTGGGAAGGTTGCTGTAGTGGTGTATATATGGGATATGTCAATCAGTCCATTGTGCAGGATTGACAGGCTGTGGGAAGGTTGCTGTAGTGGTGTATATAAGGGATATGTCAATCAGTCCATTGTGCAGGATTGACAGGCTGGGGGAAGGTTGCTGTAGTGGTGTATATAAGGGATATGTCAATCAGTCCATTGTGCAGGATTGACAGGCTGTGGGAAGGTTGCTGTAGTGGTGTATATAAGGGATATGTCAATCAGTCCATTGTGCAGGATTGACAGGCTGTGGGAAGGTTGCTGTAGTGGTGTATATAAGGGATATGTCAATCAGTCCATTGTGCAGGATTGACAGGCTGTGGGAAGGTTGCTGTAGTGGTGTATATAAGGGATATGTCAATCAGTCCATTGTGCAGGATTGACAGGCTGTGGGAAGGTTGCTGTAGTGGTGTATATAAGGGATATGTCAATCAGTCCATTGTGCAGGATTGACAGGCTGGGGGAAGGTTGCTGTAGTGGTGTATATAAGGGATATGTCAATCAGTCCATTGTGCAGGATTGACAGGCTGTGGGAAGGTTGCTGTAGTGGTGTATATAAGGGATATGTCAATCAGTCCATTGTGCAGGATTGACAGGCTGTGGGAAGGCTGATGAGATGATGCCTTTCTGTCACCTGGGCTGTTCCTGACAGCTGCTGCATCCATGATAAGACCTGTCTGTCTGTCAGTCTGTCTGTCAATTCTCAGAAATTGCAGTCGTATTTCCCCTTCCGTCTAGCATGCCAAAGCAAGTTTCTGTTGAATTTGTTTGGGCTTTTTCTCTTAGTATTTGGAAATGGAAATGCATAGGAAAGGAAAAACCATTTCACATTGATTTGGATGATGCATTTCCCATAATACAGGTGATATTATCAGTGAGGGGAATTTCCACATTCATAGAATTCGATACTAACTGTGCAATCTTACAGATTTGCAAATATTATTAGATACAATACCATCGACATGTCCCCTATTACCTGAACACTGTATCACACAGCAGCCAGTCTGTGCTAAAACAAAAAAAAAAACAGAATTAGCCAGGGATGTCATACCCTCAGAAAGTGATCAATTACCAAGACGGTGATGATGCCAACGTCTTATTTCTGGGTGTACAGAATATAATTGATCTTCTGGGAGGGCTGAAGGTTCCATTAGGAAACAAATGCTTGCTTTCATCCAGTAAGCTAAGTCCCAAAGTCTCTCTCTCCATTCTGCAGGCTAAGCACAGCTGTCTGGGAGGACCGTGAGGGATGGGCTCGTCCATCAGCACAAAGGCAGGCCAGAGGGAGGGAAATGTGGCCTGAGGTGGGAGGATGGGTGGGGTAGGCTGGGCTTGTCTGGAGACACAGGGGACATACTGCACTGTCTGGTCGGGCACCAGGATCATTTAGAAGGGCGTTTTAATTACCGTGAGAAGCTATTAATGCTAACTAATGCTTGCGTTTAGGAAATAGCCCAAGCAAGACAACGAACAAGTCCTTAATTGCTTGTCAAATGGTCTTCGCTCCAAGGAAGGTCTCCTATTTTTTTTGCTTGAATTGACATTCTTTTTATTTCTCTATTTTTTTTTTTTTTTACCTCAAATGACTGGTTTAGCCGTTACACATGGACACTTGTACTGGTGCTGTGCCACACTACAGTATATCATGGGTTCTGTAAGACACTTTTCTTAGCTTGTGAGTGGGATAAGCATCTTCGACTTGAGAATGTATTGATCCTGAATTTGTCCAAGCGGAATGCAGGTGCATATGACCACATTGGAACAGTGAGAGGTAGATTCATCATTTCAAGGGTTTCTGCTAAGCAAATATTGTAATGAATGGGGGATACGCAAAATTATTCTGGAACTATCCGACGGAAATGTCAAGGAGGCATGTTGCTGTGCCGAAGGGACTCCCACCAGAATGGAATCAATCATGGATTCCACAGAATGGAATAAAGCACAGCACTAAGGACGTGACATCACTGAATGTAGATTACATAGAGATCTGATGAAAAGGAAATAGATTGGTTCAGACAATGTGGAGGTGTCAGAAATAGTGACATAGCTTGTGTCTGGTGGCCCCTTGTGTGTGAAATGATGCTTGGCTTGGCTGTTTGGGAAATGATCATATTTTATATGAGAATAACTGGAATAAGTTCTCTTCTTTGTTCTCAGCTGGAACCTTAGCTCTGGTCCAGGGAATTAAGTGCAGCTTGCTGATGTTGAGCCTTTAGCAAGTTGGACTTAACTCTCTGGACAAGAGCTACTAGAAACTATGGACAATTCTGGCAACTTCAGAACTTGAGAAAATCTAAATCCGGTCATGAAGTACCCCCCCAGAGCTTTTTTGCAAGGATTATCTGTCTTTAACTTGTCTGTACAGAAATGAAAGTGTGTCTGTTAACAGGTCTGTTCAAAAGGACCTTTCACAGTATGGTGCAGTTCAGATGTAACTGCTCTCATTGTTGCCCTGACAGAAAGTGGGAGCAGACATACTCAGTACTGGGGCGTGTGGTGGCTGATTTTTTTTCGGGACAGGGGAGAGCTTTTCTGCCTATTAAGCACAGTGACATTCTTTGTCTGAAGGACACTGGCTGCCGTCCAAAAACTGGGCGCCCAAGCCGTTTAATTTTAAACCATAAAGAAGTTCTTGGCACAAAAGCCCTTATGTGGGCTTTGTCGCAATTAGATTAACCAGAAAGGGCAACAGAGCGGATAGAACAGGATTGGGCAGAAAGGTATTGCTGGGATATTATGCTGTGTGGCATGTTCAACTGTGGAGGAATTAGCTGGACTTGACCCTCCAGTGATGGAATATGTCCAGGAGAGAGGACAAACTGCAGATTAATAGAGTCGCATTACAGCTAACAGTGGTACAGGTGTTTGGCCCCCAAACCGTGGCAGCTTCAAATGCAGCTACCTACCAGTATATGTATATATATATATATATCTTTGTCTCTCTCTCTCTCTCTCTCTCTCTCTCTCTCTCTCTCTCTCTCTCTCTCTCTCTCTCTCTCTCTCTCTCTCTGTGACACCGTTAATATGCTCTTCTCATTTACAACTTGAAGTGTATTTTGATGGCTTTCAGAGTAAGTTTCATATTAATATGTCAACCATGTTTCCACAAAATGGCATCCATTGAGAAGGAACATGGAATGTATCTGTTGATGGTTTGTGCCTGTCTACCAAGAAGAGATTCAGTTGTATGGTGGGATGGAATTGAAGTCAGAGCAACAGTATGTCAATCACTGTGGTCACTTTTCCCTTTTAAGATGTCCCCTCGATCTGCCCAAGCTGCATCCCAAACGGCACCCTAAGCCCTATATATCACACTACTTTTGGCCAGAGCCGTATGAGAACTACTACATAGGGTGCCATTTGGGACATAGCCTCAGTCTTTATCCACAGTCACTGAGGCAGCAGCCAATAAGAGCCATTGTTTTACTGCTCTGGCTCCACCCTAGAAGTTCCAGTTAAGTATGTCCTCAGCACCTCTGTCCTCTTTCTGACCTCTGTCACACAGCGTGGTGCCAGACAGGCTGCGGAAGCTTAGCTCCTTTAACACAGTTGGCTGAGATGGTGGAGCTATGATTCACAAGATGTTTTCTCTCTCCAGTACGCTCCCGTCTCGCTCTGTCTCTGTCTCTCTGTCTCTCTGTCAATTCAATTCAATTCAATTCAAGGGCTTTATTGGCATGGGAAACATGTGTTAACATTGCCAAAGCAAGTGAGGTAGACAACATACAAAGTGAATATATAAAGTGAAAAACAGCAAAAATTAACAGTAAACATTACACATACAGAAGTTTCAAAACAGTAAAGACATTACAAATGTCATAATGTCTGTCTCTCTTTCTCTCTCTCCAGTACGCTCCCGTCTCTCTCTGTCTCCGTCTCTCTGTCTCTCTGTCTCTCTTTCTCTCTCTCCAGGACGCTCCCGTCTCTCTCTCTCTCTCCATCTCTGTCTCCTCATAACAACCAGGCCAGTTAGTCAGACCTTCCTCTGGGAATCATTAAATTAGCACAGACAAAAAAGTGTATCCAAATCTCTCTGTAATGGGTCTGCTGCGTTGTTGGATGATGTCTCTCAGTCTCATTTCCTGTGTAGCATAACCTCCCTTATTGTTAAAGTGGCACTCCAGTCTCCTTTTACCCTCATTTATCACCTGATTAACTTAACAAAAGGTACATCTCAATATGTGGTCCAGGTATTATGACATGGCACAAGTGTGGGGGGGGGGCTTTCTCATCTGTTCTCTATTACTCCTCTATTGTTCCCCCACACAAAACACAAGGGGGAGGCCGATGACATCAGAGGGCACCATCAGGCTAACTCCTTGAAGTTTTCAGTTGTGTCGAAAAAACAACGTTTTGCTCCAAAAAACATTTGTGTGTGTGTGTATTACTGTATTTATATGTGGGATATTGTTTTCCAACAGGAAAAGTTCCAAAATAGCAGGAGTGCCTCTTTAATTGAGTCAAATGTCTCTAGTTGGATTTGTAAACTTCACTCTACATAAATGGACACATTATGTGAAACCTCTCCCTCTCAATCATTTTACTTGTCCACCCCATCCCAAACCCAGTGTAAACAGAGGTGGATAGAGAACTACAGCCGTGGTCCTCAGTTATTCTCTGCCCCATCTATCTCTGCCAAGACCTTAATACACTTCCAGATTCTAAAATAGAACACTCTGCTCCACTCTGCATGTTGGTACAGTATCTGCCACATCTGAAGGATGCCCCTAATTTACCTGAACCTACTCACACCCAATACTGCACTCTAGATTTTGATAAGTATTTATTGTTTAGACATTGCATTTGTAGCCATGTTAGCAGTTTATTAAAGTGGTGATACATTCTAACCTAAACTTTACCTCCCTAATCTTACTACATTTGCACACACTGTACATAGATTTTTCTATTGTGTTATTGACTGTATGTTTGTTTATGTATAACTCTGTGTTGTTGTTTTGTCGCACTGCTTTACTTTATCTTGGCCAGGTCGCAGTTGTAAATGAGAACTTGTTCTCAACTAGCCTACCTGGTTAAATAAAGGTGAAATAAATAAATAAATAAATAAACTGAATGGTACTGAATAGGAATGAGTGTTTACTGTTATAATGACTGTAATACTAATGAATGAATTAATAATGATGCTGTTGTTTATATCTGAATTCCAGATTCCCCCTGGATCAGCCCCTGAGAGCTGTAGGATCCCACCCAGGAGGATGCAGGGCCTCAGGAGGGCCTCAGGAGGAACAGCTCTAGCCAGCTCTGACTTCTGGTGGGGCGGGACAGCTGGTGTTGTGAATCAGGCCGCTATAGTGCCAGACACGGCTTCTTCCCAACACCAGGGTCACACCCCACTGTCCGCAGCACCGAAGCCCCGGAGCCCAGCCCTCTCCATCACCGGCAGAAAGGCACAGCAGCAGCATTGTCCGCAGCACCGGAAGCCCCGGAGCCCAGCCCTCTCCATCACCGGCAGCAAGGCACAGGAACAGCACTGTCCGCAGAACCGAAGCCCCGGAGCCCAGCCCTCTCCCTCACCGGCAGCAAGGCACAGCAACAGCACTGTCCGCAGCACCGAAGCCCCGGAGCCCAGCCCTCTCCCTCACCGGCAGCAAGGCACAGCAACAGCACTGTCCGCAGCACCGAAGCCCCGGAGCCCAGCCCTCTCCCTCACCGGCAGCAAGGCACAGCAACAGCACTGTCCGCAGCACCGAAGCCGAAAATGCATGCCGAGACTAGTGGAGGATGTGTCTTTCAAAAACAGACTAGTCTAAGTTAATTAAAAATAAACTAAATATTCCACTGTATGTCTGAGGCATAAGAGGAGCATGGGCCCGAAGCAAAACCACCATTGTTTAATTCTCAATTGTGATTAAAGTAGAGTTGCATTGTATTGACTTGCCTTATGACAGCTTCTGTGTGTCTGCACACTAGGACTAGGATTCAACATCAGTGAACTATCAGAGCATAAGACAGTACAACGAGAGAGAGGACCGTGCTGATGGGAATAGCATGAAATGAATAATCAATCCAAATGAAATGTGTTCCGGTTTATGTAAAAGCAAGACAAATGAAAGGCTGGGTGTATTCCTTTGTCTGGGATTAAATAGAAAATGGATTTTGATGTTAGTCTCAGTCTTAGTATCAGTACACTTTGTTGGCATCCCTCTGTGCTGCTTTTATTTCACTTTATATTATATAATTTTATTAAAACTCATCAAATGACTCTTTATTTGTTATTCATTACTTAACGAATTGTATGTTTTCATTGTGTGGTGGTAGTTTGTGAGTGAAAGTGTTTAGGTACAATTGTGAATTCGTTTTTGCATCATTATTCCAATAATAAAGTAGGATACATGTGAACAACTACAGCTATGTATCTTGTCATTCATATGATTATCTTTGACAATTATTTGAGTATTTTATTGTGTAAAATTATTTCCATTCAGACTGTACGGTACATTGGAAATTAATCGTATAATTCATAAACCAATTTCATCCTAAAATAAATATATATAGTTGAAGTTCCCGTGCAGTAGAATTTCCCAATTTCTCCCCCAAAGATCTGCAAGCATGTCCACTACCGGTCAAAAGTTTTAGAACACTTTTTCATTCAAGGGTTTTTCTTAATTTTACTATTTTCTACATTATAGAATAATAGTGAAGACATCAAAACTATGAAATAACACATATGGTATCATGAAGTAACCAAAGAAGTGTTAAACAAATCAAAATATATTTTATATTTGAGATTCTTCAAATAGCCACTCTTTGCGTTGATGATGGCTTTGCACACTCTTGGCATTCTCTCAACCAGCAACACCTGGAATTTTCCAACAGTCTTGAAGGAGTACCCACATATGCTGAGCACTTGGCTGCTTTTCCTTCCTTCTGCGGTCCGACTCATCCCAAACCATCTCAATTTGGTTGAGGTTGGGGGATTGTGGAAGTCAGGTCAGCCCTTACACAGCCTGTAGGTGTGTTGGGTCATTGTCCTGTTGAAAAACAAATTATAATCCCACTAAGCCCAAACCAGATGAGACGGCGTATCGCTGCAGAATGCTTCAAATCAAATCAAATCAAATTTTATTTGTCACATACACATGGTTAGCAGATGTTAATGCGAGTGTAGCGAAATGCTTGTGTTTCTAGTTCCGACAATGCAGTAATAACCAACAAGTAATCTAACTAACAATTCCAAAACTACTGTCTTATACACAGTGTAAGGGGATAAAGAATATGTACATAAGGATATATGAATGAGTGATGGTACAGAGCAGCATAGGCAAGATACAGTAGATGGTATCGAGTACAGTATATACATATGAGATGAGTATGTAAACAAAGTGGCATAGTTATACATGGCTAGTGATACATGTATTACATAAGGATGCAGTCGATGATAGAGTACAGTATATACGTATGCATATGAGATGAATAATGTAGGGTACGTAACATTATATAAGGTAGCATTGTTTAAAGTGGCTAGTGATATATTTACATCATTTCCCATCAATTCCCATTATTACAGTGGCTGGAGTTGAGTCAGTGTCAGTGGCAGTGTGTTGGCAGCAGCCACTCAATGTTAGTGGTGGCTGTTTAACAGTCTGATGGCCTTGAGATAGAAGCTGTTTTTCAGTCTCTCGGTCCCAGCTTTGATGCACCTGTACTGACCTCGCCTTCTGGATGATAGCAGGGTGAACAGGCAGTGGCTCAGGTGGTTGATGTCCTTGATGATCTTTATGGCCTTCCTGTAACATTGGGTGGTGTAGGTGTCCTGGAGGGCAGGTAGTTTGCCCCGGTGATGCGTTGTGCAGACCTCACTACCCTCTGGAGAGCCTTACGGTTGAGGGCGGAGCAGTTGCCGTACCAGGCGGTGATACAGCCCGCCAGGATGCTCTCGATTGTGCATCTGTAGAAGTTTGTGAGTGCTTTTGGTGACAAGCCGAATTTCTTCAGCCTCCTGAGGTTGAAGAGGCGCTGCTGCGCCTTCTTCACGATGCTGTCTGTGTGAGTGGACCAATTCAGTTTGTCTGTGATGTGTATGCCGAGGAACTTAAAACTTGCTACCCTCTCCACTACTGTTCCATCGATGTGGATAGGGGTGTTGCCTGTGCTGTTTCCTGAAGTCCACAATCATCTCCTTAGTTTTGTTGACGTTGAGTGTGAGGTTATTTTCCTGACACCACACTCCGAGGGCCCTCACCTCCTCCCTGTAGGCCGTCTCGTCGTTGTTGGTAATCAAGCCTAACACTGTTGTGTCGTCCGCAAACTTGATGATTGAGTTGGAGCGTGCGTGGCCACGCAATCGTGGGTGAACAGGGAGTACAGGAGAGGGCTCAGAACGCACCCTTGTGGGGCCCCAGTGTTGAGGATCAGCGGGGAGGAGATGTTGTTGCCTACCCTCACCACCTGGGGCGGCCCGTCAGGAAGTCCAGTACCCAGTTGCACAGGGCGGGGTCGAGACCCAGGGTCTCGAGCTTGATGACGAGCTTGGAGGGTACTATGGTGTTGAATGCTGAGCTGTAGTCGATGAACATCATTCTCACATAGGTATTCCTCTTGTCCAGATGGGTTAGGGCAGTGTGCAGTGTGGTTGAGATTGCATCGTCTGTGGACCTATTTGGGCGGTAAGCAAATTGGAGTGGGTCTAGGGTGTCAGGTAGGGTGGAGGTGATATGGTCCTTGACTAGTCTCTCAAAGCACTTCATGATGACGGAAGTGAGTCGTTTAGCTCAGTTACCTTAGCTTTCTTGGGAACAGGAACAATGGTGGCCCTCTTCAAGCATGTGGGAACAGCAGACTGGTATAGGGATTGATTGAATATGTCCGTAAACACACCGGCCAGCTGGTCTGCGCATGCTCTGAGGGCGCGGCTGGGGATGCCGTCTGGGCCTGCAGCCTTGCGAGGGTTAACACGTTTAAATGTCTTACTTACCTCAGCTGCAGTGAAGGAGAGACCGCATGTTTTCGTTGCAGGCCGTGTCAGTGGCACTGTATTGTCCTCAAAGCGGGCAAAAAAGTTATTTAGTCTGCCTGGGAGCAAGACATCCTGGTCCGTGACTGGGCTGGATTTCTTCTTGTAGACCGTGATTGACTGTAGACCCTGCCACATGCCTCTTGTGTCTGAGCCGTTGAATTGAGATTCTACTTTGTCTCTGTACTGACGCTTAGCTTGTTTGATAGCCTTGCGGAGGGAATAGCTGCACTGTTTGTATTCGGTCATGTTACCAGACACCTTGCCCTGATTAAAAGCAGTGGTTTGCGCTTTCAGTTTCACGCGAATGCTGCCATCAATGCACGGTTTCTGGTTAGGGAATGTTTTAATCGTTGCTATGGGAACGACATCTTCAACGCACGTTCTAATGAACTCGCACACCGAATCAGCGTATTCGTCAATATTGTTATCTGACGCAATACGAAACATATCCCAGTCCACGTGATGGAAGCAGTCTTGGAGTGTGGAGTCAGCTTGGTCAGACCAGCGTTGGACAGACCTCAGCGTGGGAGCCTCTTGTTTTAGTTTCTGTCTGTAGGCAGGGATCAACAAAATGGAGTCGTGGTCAGCTTTTCCGAAAGGGGGGCGGGGCAGGGCCTTATATGCGTTGCGGAAGTTAGAGTAACAATGATCCAAGGTTTTTCCACCCCTGGTTGCGCAATCGATTTGCTGATAAAATTTAGGGAGTCTTGTTTTCAGATTAGCCTTGTTAAAATCCCCAGCTTCAATGAATGCAGCCTCCGGATAAATGGTTTCCAGTTTGCAAAGAGTTAAATAAAGTTCGTTCAGAGCCATCTATGTGTCTGCTTGGGGGGGGATATATACGGCTGTGATTATAATCGAAGAGAATTCTCTTGGTAGATAATGCGGTCTACATTTGATTGTGAGGAATTCTAAATCAGGTGAACAGAAGGATTTGAGTTCCTGTATGTTTCTTTCATCACACCATGTCTCGTTAGCCATAAGGCATACGCCCCCGCCCCTCTTCTTACCAGAAAGATGTTTGTTTCTGTCGGCGCGATGCGTGGAGAAACCCGTTGGCTGCACCGCCTCGGATAGCGTCTCTCCAGTGAGCCATGTTTCCGTGAAGCAAAGAACGTTACAGTCTCTGATGTCCCTCTGGAATGCCACCCTTGCTCGGATTTCATCAACCTTGTTGTCAAGAGACTGGACATTGGCAAGAAGAATGCTAGGGAGTGGTGCACGGTGTGCCCGTCTCCGGAGTCTGACCAGAAGACCGCCTCATTTCCCTCTTTTTCGGAGTCGTTTTTTTGGGTCGCTGCATGGGATCCATTCCGTTGTCCTGTTTGCAAGGCAGAACACAGGATCCGCGTCGCGAAAAACATATTCTTGGTCGTACTGATGGTGAGTTGACGCTGATCTTATATTCAGTAGTTCTTCTCGACTGTATGTAATGAAACCTAAGATGACCTGGGGTACTAATGTAAGAAATAACACGTAAAAAAACAAAAAACTGCATAGTTTCCAAGGAACGCGAAGCGAGGCGGCCATCTCTGTCGGCGCCGGAAGTCGCATGGCTTTGGTAGCCATGCTGGCTAAGTGTGCCTTGAATTCTAAATAAATTACAGACAGTATCACCAGCAAAGTACCCCCACACCATAACACCTCCTCCTCCTCCATGCTTTACGGTGGGAAATACACATCCGTTCACACACACCACATCTCACAAAGACACGGTGGTTAGAACCAAAAATCTCAAATTTGGACTCCAGACCAAAGGACAGATTTCCACCGGTCTAATGTCCATTGCTCGTGTTTCTTGTCCCAAGCAAGTCTCTTCTTGCTATTGGTGTACATTAGCAGTGGTTTCTTTGCAGCAATTCGACCATGAAGGCCTGATTCGCACAGTCTCCTCTGAACAGTTGATGTTGAGATGTGTCTGTTACTTTAACTCTGTGAAGCATTTATTTGGGCTGCAATTTCTGAGGCTAGTAACTCTAATAAACGTATCTTCTGCAGCAGAGGTAACTCTGGGTCTTCCGTTTCTATGGTGTTCCTCATGAGAGCCAGATTCATCATAGCACTTGATGTTTTTTGCGACTGCACTTGAAGAAACTTTTAAAGTTCTTGAAATGTTCCATATTGACTGACCTTCATGATTTTAAGTAACGATGGACTGTTGTTTCTCTTTGTTCTTGCCATAATATGGACTTGGTGTTTTACCAAATAAAGCTATCTTCTGTATACCCCCTACCTTGTCACAACACAACTGATTGGCTTAAACGCATTAAGAAGGAAAGAAATTCCACAAATTATATTTTATCAAGGCACACCTGTTAATTGAAATGCATTCCAGGTGACGACCTCATGAATCTGGTTGAGAGAATGGCAAGCGTGTGGGAGCTGTCAGCAAGGCAACGGGTGTCTCTTAGAAGAATCTCAAATCTCAAATATATTTTGATATGTTTAACACTTTTTTGGTTGTTATTTCATAGTTTTGATGTCTTCACAATTATTCTACAATGTAGAAAATAGCAAAGATTTAAGAAAACCCTTGAATGAGTAGGTGTTCTAAAACTTTTGATCGGTAGTGTATTTGTTTGGTACATGTGGAAACACACTGTACATAGTGTGTTGTGGTGAATTACACATTACTAATGTAGGAGGTATGCATCCTATGGCCTGATTTGAGATTATTATTATTGTTTATCTCTATGAAGGATACACTGTATTGTCAAATGTGTAATGAGGTAAAAAAAAACACGCTACTCTTAGAATATATTTTATGCAATTTAATACTGTATAAAAATGTATGTTGAAATGTAAAATAGATTATATTTTGAACATTACATTTTGTATTGTTGCATTTGGGTATATCAAAATATATTTTTGCTAATGTCTTAATACACTATAATACTTAGCAAACCAAATAGATGTATTTTACAAGCACTTGACCACAAATGTAATCCATTGATATTCACAGCACAGGAGGTTGGTGGCACCTTAATTGGGGAGAAAGGGCTTGTGGTAAGGACCAGTAGTGTAAAGTATTAAGTAAAAATACTTTAAAGTACTACTTAAGTCGTTTTTTGGGGGTATCTGTACTTTACTTTACTATTTGTATTTTTGTCAACTTTTACCTTTACTTCACTACATTCCTAAAGAAAATAAGCTACTTTTTACTCCACCCAAAAGTACTCATTACATTTTGACAGGAAAATGGTCCTATTCACACACTTATCAAGAGAACATCCCAGGTCATCCCTACTGGCAGACTCACTAAACACAAATGCTTAATTTGTAAATTATGTCTGAGTGTTGGAGTGTGCCCCTGGCTATCCGTCAATAGAAAATAAAATAAAAACATCTGGTTTGCTTAATATAATTAAGTTGGAATGAGTTATACTTTTACTTTTGATACTTAAGTACATTTTAGCAATTCCATTTACTTAAGTATATTTAAAACCAAATATTTTTAGTCTTTTCTCAAGTAGTATTTTACTGGGTGACGTTTACTTGAGTCATTTTCTATTTTCTATTAAGGTATGTTTACGTTTACTTAAGTATGACAATTGAGAGTACTTTTTCCACCATTGGTAAAGGACTGGAGTGGAATCACTGGAATGGTATCAAACACATGGTTTCCATGGTTTCCAGGTGTTCGATGCCATTCCATTTGCTCCGTTCTGGCCATTATTATGAGCCGTCCTCCCCTCAGCAGCCTCCTGTAATTCCCAGGTATGATGAAGCACAAAAAGGGTTTGCTGCAGATGGACAACCTGGACTGGAGGGAAATGTGACGTTTGAGAAACAAGCCAAAGAAAGGCAGTAAGGAAGGTGTCTTAAAATCATTTTGTGGGTGAAGAAAATGAACATCTATGATCCATCAGAATCTGACATTGGTTGAAGATCCAATACAGCCGTTTTTATATCATTATCAAATAATGTCTGGGTATTAACCTTGATGTAATAGATTTCCATTAAAATGGTCAAAAAGAAACAAATGTTTTTTTTTTTTTTCAAAAACTGTTTCTCAAGCAATATGTTGTTAGGACTTAGTGGTCTGAGTGGGAAGGGGAAAACCTGAAAACTATCTGTTATTGGCAGAGGTTTGGAACTGTCTTTGTTATTGGTCTATTAACTAATTTACCACCTGAAGATGTCACCATGGAGCCGAAACTTCACCCAGGCAAAACCTGCTGATTATAGAAGGTCCTGTGGAGATTGTATTTTCAACCAGCAACAATCAGGAAATAACACTGATCACATTTTATCACTCTTTTACGGTGTTAGTTTCATCTGCTGTTGTTGTACAATATCATACAAAATACAGAAAAAATGAATTTGGACTGCGTTTAGAAGAGGTGCAATGATCAGCGAGCTAATAATTGTAGCTTTCTAACCAGCAGAGGTCATTAAACGTCCATATCAGAGCTATCGATGCTTTAGTATAGTAGTGCGATTGCTTTTGTCTGTCTGATTGCTGTGCATGGACCACTGGCTGACGTTGGACTCAAAATCTATGTAAAAATTCCCTGCCATACTACAAATTCAGCAATGCAGTCTTTAGAAGGTAATCTGTATTCGTTCATTTTGATAAATTCTGAGCCAAACACTTATCGACATGTGGCTGGTACAGTCTGAATGTGGTTGCTTATTTTCAGCTGACAGGTAGCTTGCAAGGAAGCTAGCTAGGTGGGTAAACTAGCTGAACCTGTTTGTTGTTGTGATTATCTGTTAGTTATAACAAGTCATGCAATGTATTGCTCAGTTTTGTGCTGGAATAAACTGAAAGAACTTGCAAGCCAGACGATTTGATAGCGTTGTTGTTTTGGAGTGTTCTCCAATGTGTCCCCTTGGCCTTGCCTTAGGCTAGTCCTGTGAATGCCAACGATACTGTAAATAAGACCTATTTTGAGTTTGCACCCACACCAAGGCTTAGCTGGCTAGCTACTGCTGTAGTATAAATGCTACAACAATCTTTATTAAGATTTGTCAGTTTGGACCAGTCAGTCAGCTCATAATCTGTAACCTATTTTGTCAACAGGAGAGAATCAACACCTGTGGATGTCACAAGTCATTGATTTGGTGTCCAGCTAGAGCTAGCTACAGCTATGTCTGTGACCTCTCTCCTGCGAAGTGCCATGAGGTAAATAACCCACTATAGTACTTACATTATCATACTTACATCATCACCTGCACTCAGAATGGATTTTGTGAAAAGGACCACTGTTGTTAGTGATGTAATGCATAGTTTCCAAAACTTGGTCCTGGGCCCCCCTGGGTGCATGTTTTGGTTTTTGCCCAGGCACTAAATAGCTGATTCAAATAACCAACTCATCATCAAGATTGTACCATTTTAATCAGCTGTGTGGTGCTAGGGCAGAAAGCAAAAGGTGCACTGGGGGGGCTGAGTTTGGGAGACCCTGATGTAATGCACAGCAGGCTCCCTTTGGACTTCATAGTGATCATAGTGACAACCCTTTATCCTCCCTCTCTGATCCATGTTGTTTTTCAGAGTGGGGAACAGACGTGTCGCAGCACATTTGGTCCATCAGAGAGCTCTTTCAGGGGCAGATGCTATCAATGCACTGAGACCTTTCTACTTTGCAGTGCACCCAGACTTCTTTGGCCAGCATCCCAGGGAAAGGGTGAATGATTATGTCCTGTCGTAGGCCAAAAGAGCAATAATGTCCATGTATCATAGAATTATGTCGTAGGGCAATTCCACGGCAATTTCCTTTCAACATTTGACAAAAACACCTTTACTTGAAAACAGTGTAGATGCAGCATAAACCGTCATTCTGTTACCAAACTTTGTATTATTCAAGTAAATGTGTTTTTGTAAAATTTTCAGTGGTATTTGTTAAAAGTAGTCCTTGTGCATAGAGTTGTATGGTTTGTTTAACTTTGTATTCATTGTTTTTCGTTTAACATTTTAAAGTGAAAAATATGAGCCTCATCATTCTGTTATCGTGGAATTGCCAATCAAAACGTCCTTTGTGTAATTCTCTTCAGGAAGTGAATGAAAATTCCCTCAAGAGACTCAATGGTTATTTGGAAAACCTTCAGAAACCGGGGACCCGCTCAGTCCAACCAACAAAGCTCACCTTTATGTCAGGGAAATAAAGGAGAAGGAAGACATTCAGGAGGATGTCCTTCCTCCTGGTAATGTCCTTTTATCCTGCTTAAAATGTAGACTATACAGTATTGGTGTTTCTTGATAATTTGTTTTTTTCATACCGTTTCCTCTGAGAGAGTGAGTATTATGCATGGATGCATTCCAAATGACACCCTATGTACCCTGGCTAAACGTAGTGCACTATATAGAGAACATGCTGCCATTTGCAATTTAGATATTTTTTTGTGACTGACTATGTTTGTAATACATTTGACCACATTTCCCAGGGTTCCGTTCGGTCAGCTTCACTCTGCAGACCAAGGATGTCCTGACCACTGTAATGGATGTGCTGAAGTCCTGCAGTCTGTCCACAGAGCACATGAAGGGACTGAAGGCCAGCTCAGAGTCACCCAAGAGCCAGCAGCCAGTGGCTGGGCATGGGAACCTTTTCTACCGGCCCATCAAATGGGACAAAAGCTACTACAGCTTCACTGGCTTCAGAGACCCAGAGCAGGAGCTGAAGCAGGCTAAGAAAGTAGAGCCCACACTAAGGTACTGTATAATGACTACCTAGCCAACGGTAACTTCTTATGTATGTAGAATGACATAGACATTAGCATTGCTTTAGCTTGATCACTTTTTAACTGTCAACTCAAATTCACAGATGCATTCCGAAGACGGGTTTAAATAGAAACAAATGATCTTGCTGTCTTTGTCACTGCCTGTGTACTTGAGTTCCTCTGGTTGGCTCATTCCACTCACGCCTTGAGAGAAGTGACATGCTCTACAAGCGAGCCATTGGTCTGTCTGAAGAGTTGTCTCTCTGCTGCAGCTTGTGGCTGAGAAATCATGAGAAGGAGGCTACGAAGAAGCAGAACGCCAGTGTCCCTCGACGGGAGGAGCTGAAGAGACTCAAGAAGGAATTGTGTCAGAAATTTGCCTTGGAAGATATTAGGTAATCATCAACACTCTGAACAACAGCTGTTCCATTCTAATAGAAGAAGAAAACATTGGTGAGTTTCATTAAGTGCACCAACTCCCATGCAGATAGAAAATGGTGCAGAGATGCACAAATCAAAATGTCACATGCGCCGAATACAACATGACTGATGCACAGTGCTGGTCCTATGAAGTAAAGTGCATAGACCCTTCAGCTTCATAGGGTGCATGTTTGAGTGAGTTACTGTTTGACTGGGTTCTACTGGCCTGCGGTACAACAGAAGGTGGTCAATGTCTTTCCAAAGTAACGTATTATCAATGTTCTGGAGCCTCCTGTTGTTACATCATGACTGGGGATCTCTGCTCTCACTTGAACACCTGATCTGAGGACAATACCTCCTCCCTCCTGCAGGTGGCAGCGCTCCTGGGGAGTGACTCACAGATGCTGTCAGCTCCAGAGTCTGAGCCGTCTCTCCCAGCAGAACCCTGAGGCTGTGCTCAACCTGCGAGGTATACACACCTGGAAGAGAGTCAATAAGGGTCTTTGTCTTAAGAGTGGGCTTGAATTGTTCTATTCTGTTGACATTTTGAAAGATGTCCTGACTCACAGAGAATGATGAGTGAATTAAAATGATGTATGGTAAATTACTTAATGCATTCCTTATTTTCTTTTAGGACACACTATAATATTCACTGACCAATCAGGGATGAATGCCTCAGGTCATGTGATGCTGGGAACAATGGATGTTCATCACCAATGGACAAAAGTATGGCACATGTTACATTTCAGCTGGAAAAGTTACCAGTCTTTTTTTATTCTCCTGTTGTTCATGTTCCGTGTTTGTCTGTGTGTGCGTGTGTACATGTGTCCTAGCTGTTTGTGAGTCTCCCCAGCTACCGTACCCTGCTCCAGCAGACAGAGTGGCTGAAGGAGAGGATCAGCCATGTGTTGGGAGGTATTCAGGTAATTAACGTAGAGAGACTGGGACCTGTACAGCCTATAGAGGAACACTGCAGCATCCTCAACACCTTCCATAAGAGACTACTGGCCCGACGCCTAGCCCTGCATCCCAGGAGCCTGCAAGGTCTGGCCATGACCCTGGAGAAGTAAGAGACTCTTCCCTATCCACCCACACCACAGACCATGTACCTGACTGTCTACCAGTGGGCCAAAATACTCTGTTTATGTAGCATATTCCTGTTCAAGGGTGTGATTTTGATGCTACTGTAATACCAGTCTGTAGAGTGGGGTCCCGAATTACACTGAGCAAAAATATAAACCAAACATGCAATAATTTCAATGGTTTTACTGAGTTCATATCAGGAAATCAGTCAATTGAAATAAATGTATTAGGCCCTAATCTATGGATTTCACATGACTGGGCAGGGGCACAGTCATGGGGGCCTGGGAGGGCATAGGCCTACTCACTAGGGAGCCAGGCCCACCCACTGGAGTACCAGGCCCAGCCAATCAGAATTAGTTTTCCCTGCAAAAGGGCTTTATTACAGACAAAAATACTCCAGTTTCATCAGCTGTCCAGGTGGATGGTGCATGTGAAGATGCCGGATGTGGAGGTCCTGGGCTGGTGTGGTTACACGTGGTCTGTGGTGGTGAGGCCAGTTGGACATACTGCTAAATTCACTAAAACGACATTAGCGGTTTATGGTAGAGAAATTAACATTAAATTATCTTGCAACACCTCTGGTGGACATTCCTGCAGACAGCATGCCAATTGCATGCTCCCTCAACTTGAGACATCTGTGCCATTGTGTTGTGACAACTGCACATTTGATTGTCCCCAGCACAAGGTGCACTTGTGTAATGATCATGCTGTTTAATCAGTTTCTTAATATGCTACACCTGTCAGGTGGATGGATTGTCTTGGCAAAAGAGAAATGCTCACTAACAGGGATGTAAACAAACAAATGTGTGCACAACATTTTAGAGAAATAAGCTTTTTGTTCATATGGAACATTTTCTGGAATCTTACTTCATCTCCTGAAACATGGGGCCAACACTTTGCATGTTGCTTTTACATTTTTGTTCAGTATACATTTAGCCGTGGGACGACTTTTCCTGATGGCCGGGGGGCCGGAATATAGTTATAAATCATTTGGGTCCCAAACAGAAAGAGTATTTCACAAAAGCAGAATAATTTCAAACCTTGATTAGATTGGGATAGGATCACATAAGCCTTGCTATTTATGTGTGGGAATACTTGGGAAGAGATTTCTTAATTTAAAATCACTTTGAGATTTTTTTTGTTGTGATTTTAGTATTTTATGTCCAACAACAACAATCCCAAAACTTTTTTTATTATTATTGATTTATTTTGCTCAGAACTTGGAGGGCCAAATGAAATCACCGGCGGGCTGCCTAGAGGGGACCCTGGTGTAGAGGCATGTGAGAGATTCCCCGACCACTGATGATGTACCTGTGGTGTTTTGTCCCAGTGATCGCTCCAGCCCCAGCCTGCATGAGATGGGTCACTTCATCATCCCAGCCACCTGTGAGCCCAGCAGACTACAGACTTTCCTCCAGAGCATGGCCTGGGAGGCCCGACAACGAATCAAACACAGGAACCAGTGAGTGTCTGTCAACCTTGTCTTCCTGCCCTCCTACGTCTGTGTACGTTGTTGTATTGATTATCCCTCGGTCTGTGTGTGGCTAGGCGTGC
Source organism: Oncorhynchus keta (assembly GCF_023373465.1). NCBI lineage: Eukaryota > Metazoa > Chordata > Actinopteri > Salmoniformes > Salmonidae > Oncorhynchus > Oncorhynchus keta. The sequence continues at coordinate 102,568 of NW_026280305.1, read as the reverse complement.
TCTGTGTGTGACCCTGACCTGTGTGCGTCCCCCAGGCTGCAGAAGGAGGAGGAGGAGGTACTGCTCCACTGCCTGGAGGCTCTGGCCCTGAGGAATCTGTCCAAGGAGCCCAGTGTCAGACACAACCAGATGATCCCCTGCTGCAGGCGGTTGCTGGAGGAACGCTCCCCCCTCATGGAGGGCCTCCGGGTGGAGGTCTCCCACTTCTACTCTGTCATGCAGGACGGGGACTTGTGCATCCCCTGGGACTGGCAGGGCTGAGGGGACAGGGACAGGGGACAGGGGACATGCTGCAGCACGCCTGGTTGAACCAGACTCAATGCTATTCTCGCCATGTCTACCACCAAGCTACACTGCAGCTGCCACACAGAGAAACAAACCGACCGACTCTCACAAGGTCAATCACGTTATCCTTCTACTGGAGAGGCCAGATAAACAGACATACTCTTTTCACACTATTGTGCTGAACCAGGGCCCGGTTTCCAAAGAGCATCTTAAGGCTGAGTTCATAGTTAGAACCTTGGTAGGAGCATTGTTAAATCTCTGAACTGTTTTCCAAAGCCATCCTTAAAGTTGCACTTAAACGCTTGTTATTTACCACCTGCCTCAGATCACTCCTAGAACTGCTAGTGTTATTTTTCCCTTCCACTAAACATAGACTCAAGATGCTTCTCTGTCTCTCTGTGAGCACCGATAACTTCACAACGATGTGGACTGCAAATATACAGTGCCTTGCGAAAGTATTCGGCCCCCTTGAACTTTGAGACCTTTTGCCACATTTCAGGCTTCAAACATAAAGATATAAAACTGTATTTTTTTGTGAAGAATCAACAACAAGTGGGACACAATCATGAAGTGGAACGACATTTATTGGATATTTCAAACTTTTTTAACAAAAAAATAAAAAAATTGGGCGTGCAGAATTATTCTGCCCCCTTAAGTTAATACTTTGTAGCGCCACCTTTTGCTGCGATTAGAGCTGTAAGTCGCTTGGGGTATGTCTCTATCAGTTTTGCACATCGAGAGACTGAAATTTGTTCCCATTCCTCCTTGCAAAACAGCTCGAGCTCAGTGAGGTTGGATGGAGAGCATTTGTGAACAGCAGTTTTCAGTTCTTTCCACAGATTCTCGATTGGATTCAGGTCTGGACTTTGACTTGGCCATTCTAACACCTGGATATGTTTATTTTTTTAACCATTCCATTGTAGATTTTGCTTTATGTTTTGGATCATTGTCTTATTGGAAGACAAATCTCCGTCCCAGTCTCAGGTCTTTGCAGACTCCATCAGGTTTTCTTCCAGAATGGTCCTGTATTTGGCTCCATCCATCTTCCCAACAATTTTAACCATCTTCCCTGTCCCTACTGAAGAAAAGCAGGCCCAAACCATGATGCTGCCACCACCATGTTTGACAGGGGGATGGTGTGTTCAGGGTGATTAGCTGTGTTGCTTTTACGCCAAACATAACGTTTTGCATTGTTGCCAAAAAGTTCAATTTTGGTTTCATCTGACCAGAGCACCTTCTTCCACATGTTTGGTGTGTCTCCCAGGTGGCTTGTGGCAAACTTTAAACAACACTTTTTATGGATATCTTTAAGAAATGGCTTTCTTCTTGCCAGTCTTCCATAAAGGCCAGATTTGTGCAATATACGACTGATTGTTGTCCTATGGACAGAGTCTCCCACCTCAGCTGTAGATCTCTGCAGTTCATCCAGAGTGATCATGGGCCTCTTGGCTGCATCTCTGATCAGTCTTCTCCTTGTATGAGCTGAAAGTTTAGAGGGACGGCCAGGTCTTGGTAGATTTGCAGTGGTCTGATACTCCTTCCATTTCAATATTATCGCTTGCACAGTGCTCCTTGGGATGTTTAAAGCTTGGGAAATCTTTTTCCGGCTTTAAACTTCTTCACAACAGTATCTCGGACCTGCCTGGTGTGTTCCTTGTTCTTCATGATGCTCTCTGCGCTTTTAACGGACCTCTGAGACTATCACAGTGCAGGTGCATTTATACGGAGACTTGATTACACACAGGTGGATTGTATTTATCATCACTAGTCATTTAGGTCAACATTGGATCATTCAGAGATCCTCACTGAACTTCTGGAGAGAGTTTGCTGCACTGAAAGTAAAGGGGCTGAATATTTTTGCACGCCCAATTTTTCAGTTTTTGATTTGTTAAAAAAGTTTGAAATATCCAATAAATGTCGTTCCACTTCATGATTGTGTCCCACTTGTTGTTGATTCTTCACAAAAAAATAGTTTTATATCTTTATGTTTGAAGCCTGAAATGTGGCAAAAGGTCGCAAAGTTCAAGGGGGCCGAATACTTTCGCAAGGCACTGTAGAGTTGCCAATGCCTTTGCAATCGTTAGAAGCAACCAAAGGATAAAATTATGCTTAAAATGAAAACCGACATGACTGCATTCAGATAAAAATATCCTACCTACCTACAGTATAGTCTACATGGGCCTATATTTCCATTAGTTTTATTTATCTATTTGGCTACCATCTGTAATTTCTGCCTTTATATATTTCATGATGTGTCAAATCTTGATTTAGTGCATTTTATTATAGGTTAAGCATTAGAGTAAGATCACAGTCGCACTAGCTGATCCGTCGTCAGTATTGTGGAATAATTATAATTTTAAGGTAAGATATTAATGAAGAAAGCTGATCCGAATTCTTTCAATCTTTGGCCATTGTAGGAAAGGTGCATCGTTAAAACACTTGTAAGCCTAAATTCCATCGCTATCGAGAAGCCAGGCCCAGTACTGTGCTGGCTTGCATACGTTCTTTTATTAACATAATGTCCTTTCCAGCACGTTCCAGTAACTATGGTGGATAGGATTTGTATGCCAGTTTGTAACCAGACCAGCTCAGCTTGGTTTAGTAGTGTGAAAAGGTTTGGTCAGAGCAGGATGGTGCAATATAGTTTGTTTGTATTAACCAACAAGAAGGCCAGTTTGTATTAACCAACAAGAAGGCCAGTTTGTATTAACCAACAAGAAGGCCAGTTTGTATTAACCAACAAGAAGGCCAGTTTGTATTAACCAACAAGAAGGCCAGTTTGTATTAACCAACAAGAAGGCCAGTTTGTATTAACCAACAAGAAGGCCAGTTTGTATTAACCAACAAGAAGGCCAGTTTGTATTAACCAACAAGAAGGCCAGTTTGTATTAACCAACAAGAAGGCCTTTGTATTAGAAGGCCAGTTTGTATTAACCAACAAGAAGGCCAGTTTGTAAGTCAGTCAGTTTGTTCAGAAGGCCAAGGTTTGTATTAACCAACAAGAAGGCGTGTGAATAAACCAACACAGAGGAATAGTATCAATATTTCCATTAGGGGTGTATGAGGGAAAACAAGATGTTTGTTAATGTAGTTCAGTGGCACTTTATATTGTTTGTTATTGTAATGAACATTTTGTGGAATAGTATTTCTGAGACGATCTACGAAGATGACTATTACACTTATTCAAATCTATTACACTTGACTTTAAACTGTACAGAAACACACTTTGCTATCACAAAAGAAGAGCTAAGAAAAGAAATGGCTCGGTATTACGAACTGTCTCATACGATGACCGTAACGGGAGACGTCATATACTGTTGCAGTGTTTAAGCTCTACACTAGATGGTGTGCTCTAAACTCAGTATGGGGTTCATTGGTTTTTGTAATGAAATATACATTTCAGAGTGAGATTTGATGTTCTGGTGTTTCTCAGAGTAGGAGTGCGGATATAGGATCAGTTTGGCCTTTTAGATCACAATAAAAAAAACATTACATGGACAGGGGAGACCTGATTCTAGATCAGATGTTTGATACATAGATCCTATGGTTAGTGGTCTACTGTAGGTTGATCTTGACTGAAATGGGCACCAGCTATTAGAAGAAGAGTTAAAGTACTGGAAGTGGATCCCACCACATTGATGCAGCTCTCGTGTGATGGAACGGTCAAATGGAATGAAGACTTCATACTGCAAGATCAAGTAATACTAACTGCATCAGTTCCCTGACTAGCTAGAATACTGTCGACAGCTGGGAACAATAATGATTCATATATGTTTGTTTTCACCTCTTGTTAACTTTAACACAACCAATACCACAGAATAAAGACCTGCTAAAAGATAGATCATTGATTTAATCTAATATCATTTAGAGATGCTAAATGACAAATGTAAAATGTGCATGACTATTGCTGGATTAACACTATTTTCAACATTCTTGTTGGTTTGCCATTGTCCTTCATAAAGTGTGTTGTAACTTGTTGCAGAGCTGACTGACTCCATCCCTAATCAGCTCTGTGCTGAACGGTTGTCAAAAGCCCATTTGATCCAAACACACCCATTCATAAACTCTACATGAACATGTGGATGTCTCTCTCACTCTCCCAGAGTGATAAATGTGTGTTGAATCAGACGATATGAAGTCCCTTCCTCCTCTGTATACTGAGCCAGAACTATATAGATAGATAATGTGTTTATTTAAATCAGTGGTCAGAACAGCCTCTTCAAAGAAACAACAGATCATAGATCCACTATCACCTGTCTGCCTGTCGGTCTGACTGTCCAGCTCCTAGATTCAGGGCCCGTAAAAAGTAGTGCACAAGGAAATAGGGTGTCATTTGGGATGGACCCTGAGGCAGGGTGGGATGGATATTAGCAGAGTAATTCTTAGCTTTTTAGGAGACATTAATAGACAGGGGAGGTTGTGTCCTGCCTAGCATGGGGTTGGACTTCTAGCAGCGCTGGTGTTAGTCATCCTGCCTCTTCATTGTGCAGGATATGGGTTTGGTTGGTTTATGGCAAGCTGATCCTGATCGGCCACTTCCTCCTAGTTAGAGAGGAACCCCCTCTGAGTTTGAGTGTTGCCATTAAAGCCATAGAGGTCATGATGCTAAATCAGACTGTTTTGAAACAGGAAAGCCTTTAATGATTTATACCTGAGCTCCCACTGTTGTTACCATACCTCCCTGATCTAACGTAGTCTGGGTACCAGTCTTCAGAACTAACATTCCACTCCTTCCCACTCGTCTTTGGCAAATGACAAGAGTGGCAAGGAATCGAATGTTATTACTGAACAGAGACAACAACCAGGCTAGCTCTAACGCACTGTTATTACCAAACTGCTCCTGCTCTGATGCGTTTTCACAGATCCGGGAGGGGGGCGTTCACTATCAATTACCCCATTTGATCATGACAAGAGGCGGCGACCTGACCAGCGCTTGGCCCTCTTGTGACTGTGGTAAAGGTTTTAATCAAGTGCAATAAAGTTGGCCATTATTCTGTAAAATAACAAGGGCCATCAATATCTTGAATGTCAAATGAAAAGTAATGGGAAGACAAACATGCTACCTGTCCTGTTATTTAGGTTACTGGGACAATAACTTCAATGTCCTGGCTACTTCAAAGTAGATCATATTTCTGCTTCTGAACTGAATGTTTCTGATCACTCTACTCTCTTTCCCAGCGTCATCTCGCTTCCTTTAGTAAGCAGAAAATACATCCTGGCATTATGATCTTAACATTCAGTTCAGAAGCAGAAATACGATCTACTTTGAAGTAGCCAGGGACATTGAAGTTATTGTCCCAGCAACCTAAAGAACAGGACAGGTAGCATGTTTATCCACCCGGGACTTTTGATTTGACATTCAGATATTGATTGGGGCTTGGTAGAGTATTACTGGTGTTCATGTGATTCCCATGTTTTATGTCTCCGAGTCTTTCACAGATTTGATTTCCCAAGTGTAATATGACTCAGGGAAGGGAGACATGCATGTTAGAAGTTGACCCCGTGCCTACCCGGTGCCTAACCCGGCCATCAACACAAGTGCTGTGGAACTGTCCTCTTAGTCAAATGGTTAAGATTGGTTGGTTGGTTCCTCCCGTTGGAGACTCGGGTTCAGATCTCGGCTGGTTCGACGGACAACCAAGTTGTCTTTGGCCATTTTCAACACTGACACTTCTTGACTCTTTCTTTCCATAGTGCCCCAGTCCTAGTAGCCTCTTGGGTTTTTCCTCTGAGCAGGATTGGGCGGGGCCAGCTCCTTATCCAGGACTGGATAATGGGGTCAGAGCTCTGTCACCCAGGCTGGCATCCCACTGCTTATTTTGGACTGCCAACATGTAAAGGATAAACCTCACTGGGGTTCTCCTGTCCTGACCACTGTCTGTGTGTGTGATATTCCTGGAGACTGAACCCAAAGCACAACATCAATGGCATGGCCTTCACAGAGGCATGCATAAGTAAGCATTTCTTGTCCGTCTGAGACAGGGTGAATGGATACGATCATGATCAGTCATTTATTTGTTCACATTCAAAGTGGGCATTAGAGTTGTTTAAATAAAACGTTAGCATTAGGCTACTTACTGCAGTTTAAATACAAATGATTGCGTTTTTCGTTGTTTTAAATACACAAGCCAGAGAGAAAGTTTGATTTAGTTTGCCTGGTACCATGGAACCAATGGAATCGTCTCAAAAGTGTCAAATGAAATTAAAGCCAGTCTATCATTTTTTCCAGGAAATTAAAATATTGAAATAGATCCCTTGTTTTTGCACAACTGCTGTTTGAGGTCTACGCCACGACATATTGCATACTATATTGTAACATTTCCAATTAAAATTTTACTGTTAAAATGGCATGAATAGGGAGACGCTTGTATGTAACTGCCCAGCCCTTGTCCAACAAAGTCCCCTTCCGTGTGATGAAACGGAAGTATGCTCACGGCTGTAGGATTAGAGACATTCAGGGCATTTTCGAGAAACTCACGTCCTGCAGTTAACATGGCACATAATACACATATATAGTAAAACCGTCGTTGTACCTCTTGATATGTGGTTTAGTTCAACATGCGTAAAACGCGTGCACAAGCGCAAATGAACACAATTCCATGGAACGCTTCATTGCACGGAACGAATGGATTCATTCTGCGCTGGCGGATGGTCAAGGAAAGCCAGGGGAAAACGCTGGACATTTGATCTCAAGAAAGTGCAGCCTTTTATTGAGCACAACGTATGCATCACAGAGAGCATTTCGTTCAGAGAAGGTATCATAGAGTAACAAATCATTCTTGGGAGACTGTTCAGCAACTGTTTGGCTATTTGATCTTATGCGCGCAAGTATCGAGCTAACTTATTACATCAAATGGATTCATTATTTAATTGCCTTCAACAGTCTCTGTTTGATGCGCATGGTTGGTTACATTTGAAAGAGTTGTGATGGTGGATTGGAATAATTGGGCGGACACTTACTGTTAACACGTTTGTGCGTAAATGAACAGAGGAATTGATAACGAAAACCGGCAGTGGCCCTTCTCTGTGCTTGGGGAGAATTCGGGTGGGGGACACGCAGCCGATTTCATGTTTGCCACAATATTGGTTTCTTCCCCGCAGCATTGACGTAAACAAGAACATACAACTCTGTAATATCAAGTTATAATTACTCTCAAATTTCAATACGCAAAACACGTAAAATTTGAATTATGTATGCAAATAAGGAAGACCCGAAGTTGTTTCTATTCCAAAGAGCTTTCGTTGACGTTGACTGCCATTCCAATTTCCTTCAAACGCACGTCCTTCACCGGCAGACCTATTTAATCAGTTACACATTTTATTTGGTGTCAGTGAGTGGATACCAATTTTCACAATAGGAGCAACATTTAATAGAACCATTTAATCTAGTCTATCGTCATTGCATCTATTTACAAAGGCAACCGTAGGCTATGTCTAAATGCGGGTTTAAAGACCCCTATTCCAAAGCAGTCGTGCAAATGGCTTCATTCCCTGACTCCGACTTGACTACATGTCCCCTATGCAAACAACTGTGCTGCTCCTCTGCTCCACTCTCCTCCAACTCTTCTACCTCCTCCTCCTCGTCTCATACCTCAACTAGCTCATCTACCTCATCCTCCAGAAGGCTCCACGTCCTCCCATGCCTCCATGCCTTCTGCAGGCAGTGTCTGGAGGGCCAGCGGAACCCCGAAGACCCCTTGAAACTCCGGTGCCTGACTTGTGACCTAAAGGTTCTAATGCCCGTATCAGGAGTAGATGCCTTGCCCTCGTCAAACTTTTTATTTAGCAACATGTTGGATGCCGTGGTAAATTTGTCTGAGGAGCAAATCAACAATACTGTTAGCAGTAGGGGTAACAACTTTTCTCACAGACACAGCAGAGAGCCCCTGTGCAGCTCTTGCAACGAGGGCAATCCCGCTACCTCTCACTGCCGAGACTGCCAGGAGTACCTTGTAACAACTGTGTATGGGCACACCAGAGGGTCCGGCTTACCAAAGACCATTTCATTGATAGACTAGTGGAGAGTCTGTTTCACCAACACCTAGGGAACCGAACCAACAACTCTAACAACACTCCTACTGCCACTCTGAGCCGGTCCTCCTTCCAGTCAAGCTACTCTCTGCTGCCTGTCTTTCAAGACAGAGAGCATGACAATGCGGTAAGTTTCTCCATCTAACAGCAGTAATGTTGTTTGATATCATTATGAGATAGCCCCCATCCTCCCATATCCTCTGTCTGACCCACCACCTCTTCAAAGCCTAATGTGTGTTTGGGTGTTATTGGACACCTCTTCAAAGCCTAATGTGGGTTTGGGTGTTATTGGACACCTCTTCAAAGCCTAATGTGGGTTTGGGTGTTATTGGACACCCCTTCAAAGCCTAATGTGGGTTTGGGTGTTATTGGACACCCCTTCAAAGCCTAATGTGGGTTTGGGTGTTATTGGACACCCCTTCAAAGCCTAATGTGGGTTTGGGTGTTATTGGACACCTCTTCAAAGCCTAATGTGGGTTTGGGTGTTATTGGACACCTCTTCAAAGCCTAATGTGGGTTTGGGTGTTATTGGACACCTCTTCAAAGCCTAATGTGGGTTTGGGTGTTATTGGACACCTCTTCAAAGCCTAATGTGGGTTTGGGTGTTATTGGACACCTCTTCAAAGCCTAATGTGGGTTTGGGTGTTATTGGACACCTCTTCAAAGCCTAATGTGGGTTTGGGTGTTATTGGACACCCATTCAAAGCCTAATGTGGGTTTGGGTGTTATTGGACACCTCTTCAAAGCCTAATGTGGGTTTGGGTGTTATTGGACACCTCTTCAAAGCCTAATGTGGGTTTGGGTGTTATTGGACACCCCTTCAAAGCCTAATGTGGGTTTGGGTGTTATTGGACACCTCTTCAAAGCCTAATGTGGGTTTGGGTGTTATTGGACACCCCTTCAAAGCCTAATGTGGGTTTGGGTGTTATTGGACACCTCTTCAAAGCCTAATGTGGGTTTGGGTGTTATTGGACACCTCTTCAAAGCCTAATGTGGGTTTGGGTGTTATTGGACACCTCTTCAAAGCCTAATGTGGGTTTGGGTGTTATTGGACACCCCTTCAAAGCCTAATGTGGGTTTGGGTGTTATTGGACACCTCTTCAAAGCCTAATGTGGGTTTGGTGTTATTGGACACCCCTTCAAAGCCTAATGTGGGTTTGGGTGTTATTGGACACCCCTTCAAAGCCTGATGTGGGTTTGGGTGTTATTGGACACCTCTTCAAAGCCTAATGTGGGTTTGGGTGTTATTGGACACCTCTTCAAAGCCTAATGTGGGTTTGGGTGTTATTGGACACCCATTCAAAGCCTAATGTGGGTTTGGGTGTTATTGGACACCCCTTCAAAGCCTAATGTGGGTTTGGGTGTTATTGGACACCTCTTCAAAGCCTAATGTGGGTTTGGGTGTTATTGGACACCCCTTCAAAGCCCGATGTGGGTTTGGGTGTTATTGGACACCTCTTCAAAGCCTGATGTGGGTTTGGGTGTTATTGGACACCCCTTCAAAGCCTGATGTGGGTTTGGGTGTTATTGGACACCTCTTCAAAGCCTAATGTGGGTTTGGGTGTTATTGGACACCCCTTCAAAGCCTGATGTGGGTTTGGGTGTTATTGGACACCCCTTCAAAGCCTAATGTGGGTTTGGGTGTTATTGGACACCTCTTCAAAGCCTAATGTGGGTTTGGGTGTTATTGGACACCTCTTCAAAGCCTAATGTGGGTTTGGGTGTTATTGGACACCCCTTCAAAGCCTAATGTGGGTTTGGGTGTTATTGGACACCCATTCAAAGCCTAATGTGGGTTTGGGTGTTATTGGACACCCTTCAAAGCCTAATGTGGGTTTGGGTGTTATTGGACACCTCTTCAAAGCCTAATGTGGGTTTTGGGTAGCAATATCATAATTGGACACCTCTTCAAAGCCATGGATAAAGTGTGGGTTTCTGCTGTTATTGGACAAGCAGCAGTGCAGCCTCATGTGGGTTTGGGTGTTATGGTGTCATTCTGATGTCACTAAGCCATTCTAATGTAGGCGTTTGGGTGTCATTGGGCACCTCTTCAAAGCCTAATGTGTCATTTGGGTGTCACCCTTGTCATAGCCTAATGTGGGTTTGTTTAGGTGTCATTCTGACGTCCCTTCAAAGTGTCATTCTGACGTTTGGGTGTTATTGGACGTCACTTCAAAGCCTAATGTGGGTTTACTAGGTGTTATTGGACACCTCTTCTGAGCCTAATGTGGGTTTGGGTGGTGTCATTCTGACGACACCTCATTCTGAGCCTAATGTGTCATTTGGGTGTGTCATTCTGACGTCCCCACTTCAAAGTCATTCTGGGTTTGGGTGTTATTCTGACGACACCTCTTCAAAGCTAATGTGGGTTTGGGTGGTGTCATTGGACACCACTTCCAGGCCTCATTCTGGGTTTGGGTGTCATTCTGACACCACTTCAAAGCCTATGTGGGTTTGGGTGTTATTGGACACCTCTTCAAAGCCTAATGTAACGTTTGGGTGTTATTCTGACACCTCTTCAAAGCCTGATTCAACGTTTGGGTGTTATTGGACACCTCCTTCAAAGCCTGATGTGGGTTTGGGTGTTATTGGACACCTCTTCAAAGCCTAATGTGGGTTTGGGTGTTATTGACACCTCTTCAAAGCCTAATGTGGGTTTGGGTGTTATGGGACACCCATTCAAAGCCTAATGTGGGTTTGGGTGTTATTCCCACACCCCTTCAAAGCCTAATGTGTGTTTGGGTGTTATTGGACACCCTTCAAAGCCTAATGTGTGTTTGGGTGTTATTGGACACCCTTCAAAGCCTGAGATGTGGGTTTGGGTGTTATGGACACCTCTTCAAAGCCTGATGTGGGTTTGGGTGTTAGTCACCTTCAGACCTAATGTGGGTTTGGGTGTTATCCCAAATGGCACCTATTCAAAGCCTAATGTGGGTTTGGGTGTTATTGGACACCCCTTCAAAGCCTAATGTGGGTTTGGGTGTTATTGGACACCCATTCAAAGCCTAATGTGGGTTTGGGTGTTATTGGACACCTCTTCAAAGCCTAATGTGGGTTTGGGTGTCCATATTCAATGACACCTCTTCAAAGCCTAATGTGGGTTTTGGTGTTATTGGACAAACTCAAATGGGATCTCTCCATTTGGGCTAGACATTCTCTCTGTCTCAATATCACTCAATTCTGGTCTCTCTCATAATACCAAAGTCATGGATAAAGGCTCGTTCTCTGTCAGTGTCTCTGCTGGGGTGTCTCTCTGGACTAAGCAGCAGTGCAGTCCCTCTCTCTCTGTCCTGTCACTCTCTCTGTCTAACGTCACTAGGTGTCATTCTGATGTCACTACTAGGTGTCATTCTGGCTGTCAGGTGTCATTCTGACACTAGGTGTCATTCTGGCGTCACTACTCTGTCATTCTGGCGTCACTACTGGTGTCATTCTGGCGTCACTACTAGGTGTCATTCTGTCTCTCGTCTCTCTGGCGTCTCTACTCTGTCATTCTGGCGTCATGGTGTCATTCTGGCGTCACTACTCTCTGTCATTCTGGCGTCACTACTCTGTGTCATTCTGACGTCACTACTCAGGTGTCATTCTGACGTCACTCCAGGTGTCATTCTGGCGTCACTCTGTCTGTCATTCTGGGTCTCTCTGTCACTCTCTCTCTTCTCTCTCGTCACTACTAGGTGTCATTCTGACGTCTCTCTGCCAGTGCTGTCGTGAGACTCTGTCACTCTCTGTCTCTGACTCTCTGTGCAGACAGTGTGGTGCTCTCTCCTGTGCCTGCTGTCCCTGTCTCTGTCATCTGTCTGGAAGCCTTTACTCTCTCTGGAAGGCCTCTCTGGAATCTCTCTGACTGTCTCTCTCCTTCAGCAGGTGTCAGTCATCTGGGAACATGTTGAGGATCTCTTCTACTGCTCTCTATGTCTCTCTGTATTCCCACTACCCCCACTGACACTTTCTATTTGTCTCTACCCTGTCTCCTCTTGTCTCCTCTCTGGCTCTCTCTCTCTCTGGTGTTGAATTTGAATTCCACAGAAGGTCACTGGTAAGGGACGGAAGCCCGTCACTGCATTGTTGGTTGTCTGTTTCCCTCAGGCTTGAGGTCAGGGGTTAAGGGCGTGGAAATCCAGCATCTGGTTAGCCATGTGGTGACAGTAGGTTGGGTGAAGTTAGACACCTCCCAAACCTAGTGTGCATCCCAAATGGCACTCTATTCTTAAATAGGCCACTCAATTTGACCCGACCCATTGTAGGACATAGTTTTGGATAGATTTGTATTTATTTTTCCCTGCCAGACGTTTTTAGAAACTCAACTCACTCGATACCTTAAGTAACTTTGTTAAAACAGTTTCCCTTTTCTAGTTGTGAATGGCCTTTGGTCTAACTCATCCTCTAATGTCATATCCATTCAATGTTTACCAGCTGAGAAGAATGTGTTTTGGGTGCTCTCTCTGTCACTAACCAGTTTAGTCTCTGTCTGTCTCTCTAATCTCACGACGATCTGATGAGACACTGCTACAGGCTATAGGTTAATCTGTTTTCAGATATAGTCTCAGTCACTAACCAGTTTAGTCTCTGTCTGTAAATGTCTCTCTCTCTTGACGATCTGGGGACCATCTGTCTCTAGGCTATGTCTAGTCTCTGTTTTCAGATATTGTCTCTGTCACTGTCAGTTTAGTCTCTGTCTCAACTCATCTAATGTCATACCTCTGATGAGACACTGCTACAGGCTATAGGTTAACTGTGTTTTCAGATATTGTCTCAGTCACTAACCAGTTTCTGTCTCTGTCTGTAACTCATCTGTCACGATCTGATCTCACTGCTGTCTATAGGTTAATGTGTTTTCTCTTGTCTCAGTCTCTAACCAGTTTAGTCTCTCTCTGTCTCTCTCTCTGTCAGGACTATCTCTGAGACACTGCTACTCTGTCTCTGTGTCTTCTCTCTATGTCTCAGTCACTCTGTCTCTGTCTGTCTCTGTCTCTCTCTGATGAGACTCTGTCAGGCTATGAACTGTCTCTGTCTGGCTCTGTCTCTGTCACTGAAATCTCTGTCTCTCTCTGTCTCTCTGACTCTGACAGCTCTCATCTCTGTCAATGATTCTCTCTGTCTTGTCTCTGGGGAGGAGGCCCTGTCTCTCATCTGACTCTCTGTCTCTCTCATTCTGTCAATGATCTCTCTCTCTGTCTCTCTCTCTGTCTCTCTCTCGTCTCTCATTGACTCACTGACAGCTCTGAACTTCTCTCTCTGTCTCTGTCTCTGACTGTTAACTGGGGGAGGAGGCCTGGTCTCTCTCTCTGACTACTCTCAGCTATGAACATTCAGTCTGATTCTCTGTCTTAGACTGTCTAACTGGGGAGAGGCCAGGACTCTCTCTCTCAATCTCTCTGACTCTCTCATTCTGTCAATGATTCCACAGTCATTAGTCTCTGTTCTGTCTCTCTCTCGTCTCTCTCTACTCTGTCTCTCTCTGAACATTCAGTCTGATTCCACAGTACATTAGACAGTTAACTGGGGGAGGGAGGCCTGTCTCTCTTGTCTCTGTGACAGCTCTGTCATTCAGTCAATGTCTCCACTGTCATTAGACAATCTAACTGGGGGAGGCTCTGTCTCTCATTGACTACACTCTCAGCTATGAACATTCTGTCTGATTCCACTGTACTTCTCAGTTAACTGGGGGTCCTCTCTCATTGACTGTCTCTCAGCTATGAACATTCAGTCAATGATTCCACAGTAATCAACAGGACAATCTGTCAGTTAACTGGGGGAGGAGGCCCGTCTCTCATCTGACTACACTCTAATGACTCTATGAACATTCAGTCTCTTCCACTGTCATCTCAGTCTAACTGTCTCCCTCTCTGGCTCTCACTCTCTGTGTGTTGACTTTGATTCCAACAGAATTAGGTCACAAGTTGGAAGGGACGGAAGCCCGTCACTCATTGTTGCACTGTTGTCTGTTTTCAGTCAGGCTTGGGTACATTAGGTTAACGAGGGCGTGGCCACACTGGTTGCCATGTGGTGACAGTGTAGAACATTCAGTAAAGACTCACCAAACCCAAACCTTTTTGTAGATTACATTGATACACTGAAGCTTGAACATTCTATCAATGAGGAAATTTAGAAAGTTAACTGGGGATGTTTAGGCCTTGAGTCATTTGAATACACAACCTAGTTTGAACATTCAGTCAATGATTTTAGAGGAATGCATTAACTGGGGAACTCATCCTCTAATCAACAGGACAATAACATTAGTGGTTAGACATTAGAAGCCTTAACTGGGGGATGACACGTCCTCATCCTGACTAACCAGTTTAGAACATTCAGTCAATGATAACTCATCTAATGTCAGGAGGCCTCGTCTGATGAGACACTGCTACAGGCTATAGGTTAATGTGTTTTCAGATATTGTCTCAGTCACTAACCAGTTTAGTCTCTGTCTGTCATTCATCTACATGAACATTCAGGACGATCTGATCTCATCATGAGTCAATGATTCCACAGTGACACTGCTTCTCATTGACTCACAGGCTATAGGTTAATGTGTTTTCAGATATTGTCTCAGTCACTAACCAGTTTAGTCATCTGTCAATGATAACTCATCTAATGTCAGGACGATCTGATGAGACACTGCTACAGCTATGGTTAATGTGTTTTCAGATATTGTCTCAGTCACTAACCAGTTTAGTCTCTGTCTGTAACTCATCTAATGTCAGGACGATCTGATGAGACACTGCTACAGGCTATAGGTTAATGTGTTTTCAGATATTGTCTCAGCACTTAACCAGTTTAGTCAATGATCTGTAACTCATCTAATGGGGGAGGACGATCTGATGAGACACTGCTACAGGCTATAGGTTCATGTGTTTTCAGATATTGTCTCAGTCAACTAACCAGTTTAGTCTACTGTCTGCTAAACATTCAGTCTAATGTCAGGACGATCTGATGAGACACTGCTACAGGCTATAGGTTCATGTGTTTTCAGATATTGTCTCAGTACATTAGAATTAACTGGGGGAGAGGCCTGTCTCTCATTGACTACACTGACAGCTATGAACATTCAGTCAATGATTCCACAGTTACTCATTGACACACTGACAGCTATGAACATTTGGGACAGTTAACTGGGGAGGAGGCCCGTCTCATTGACTACACTGACAGCTATGAACATTCAGTCAATGATTCCACAGTACATTAGACAGTTAACTGGGGGAGGAGGCCCGTCTCTCATTGACTACACTGACAGCTATGAACATTCAGTCAATGATTCCACAGTACATTAGACAGTTAACTGGGGGAGAGGCCCGTCTCTCATTGACTACACTGACAGCTATGAACATTCAGTCAATGATTCCACAGTACATTAGACAGTTAACTGGGGGAGGAGGCCCGTCTCTCATTGACTACACTGACAGCTATGAACATTCAGTCAATGATTCCACAGTACATTAGACAGTTAACTGGGGGAGGAGGCCCGTCTCTCATTGACTACACTGACAGCTATGAACATTCAGTCAATGATTCCACAGTACATTAGACAGTTAACTGGGGGAGGAGGCCCGTCTCTCATTGACTACACTGACAGCTATGAACATTCAGTCAATGATTCCACAGTACATTAGTCACAGTTAACTGGGGGAGGAGGCCCGTCTCTCATTGACTACACTGACAGCTATGAACATTCAGTCAATGATTCCACAGTACATTAGACAGTTAACTGGGGGAGGAGGCCCGTCTCTCATTGACTACACTGACAGCTATGAACATTCAGTCAATGATTCCACAGTACATTAGACAGTTAACTGGGGAGGAGGGGCCTCTCATTGACTGAACTGACAGCTATGAACATTCAGTCAATGATTCAGATTAGACAGTTAACTGGGGGAGGAGGCCCGTCTCTCATTGACTACACTGACAGCTATGAACATTCAGTCAATGATTCCACAGTACATTAGACAGTTAACTGGGGAGGAGGCCCGTCTCTCATACACTACACTATGAACATTCAGTCAGATTCTATTAGAAACATTCAGTCAGTCATGATTCCACAGTACATTAGACAGTTAACTGGGGGAGGAGGCCCGTCTCTCATTGACTACACTGACAGCTATGAACATTCAGTCAATGATTCCACAGTACATTAGACAGTTAACTGGGGAGGAGGCCCATCTCTCATTGACTACACTGACAGCTATGAACATTCAGTCAATGATTCCACAGTACATTAGACAGTTAACTGGGGAGGAGGCCCATCTCTCATTGACTACACTGACAGCTATGAACATTCAGTCAATGATTCCACAGTACATTAGACAGTTAACTGGGGGAGGAGGCCATCTCTCATTGACTACACTGACAGCTATGAACATTCAGTCAATGATTCCACAGTACATTAGACAGTTAACTGGGGAGGAGGCCCGTCTCTCATTGACTACACTGACAGCTATGAACATTCAGTCAATGATTCCACAGTACATTAGACAGTTAACTGGGGGGAGGAGGCCCGTCTCTCATTGACTACACTGACAGCTATGAACATTCAGTCAATGATTCCACAGTACATTAGTCAGTTAACTGGGGAGGAGGCCCTGTCTCTCATTGACTACACTGACAGCTATGAACATTCAGTCAATGATTCCACAGTACATTAGACAGTTAACTGGGGAGGAGGCCCGTCTCTCATTGACTACACTGACAGCTATGAACATTCAGTCAATGATTCCACAGTACATTAGACAGTTAACTGGGGGAGGAGGCCCGTCTCTCATTGACTACACTGACAGCTATGAACATTCAGTCAATGATTCCACAGTACATTAGACAGTTAACTGGGGGAGGAGGCCCGTCTCTCATTGACTACACTGACAGCTATGAACATTCAGTCAATGATTCCACAGTACATTAGACAGTTAACTGGGGGAGGAGGCCCGTCTCTCATTGACTACACTGACAGCTATGAACATTCAGTCAATGATTCCACAGTACATTAGACAGTTAACTGGGGGAGGAGGCCCGTCTCTCATTGACTACACTGACAGCTATGAACATTCAGTCAATGATTCCACAGTACATTAGACAGTTAACTGGGGGAGGAGGCCCGTCTCTCATTGACTACACTGACAGCTATGAACATTCAGTCAATGATTCCACAGTACATTAGACAGTTAACTGGGGGAGGAGGCCCGTCTCTCATTGACTACACAGGGGGCTGCTGAGGGGAGAACGGCT
This sequence comes from Oncorhynchus keta, assembly GCF_023373465.1. Lineage (NCBI taxonomy): Eukaryota > Metazoa > Chordata > Actinopteri > Salmoniformes > Salmonidae > Oncorhynchus > Oncorhynchus keta. Next base: position 85,036 of record NW_026280305.1, on the reverse strand, counting down.
CATAATAATGGCTAAAATGGAAGAGTGTCGAACACAAGGAAACCATGGGTCTGATGTGGTTTATACCATTCCATGTATTCCTTTCTAGCCATTACTATGAGCCTGTCCTCCCCAATTAAGGTGCCATCTACCGCCTGTGATTGGCTACCATCGCTCCTATCAGTGCAGTGAACTCGTGAGGAATCTTGTCTGGTTTGTCATTCTGTCTAGCTGGGGACATCCTCTGAGAACCAACCTCAGTCACTATTTTATTATTCTGTTTCAGTTCTTCTTCCTCTTCCTCCCTGTGAATCTCTTTTTCAATTTTAACCCATTTCATGTAAGAGAGGGAGCCCCTCCCGGTGCTTTGATATAAAAACTATTGAAAACTGCCCTGGCCCAGCCCCAGTTTATCCCCGGCCCAGCCCCAGTTCATCCCCGGCCCAGCCCAGTTCATCCCGGCCCAGCCCCAGTTTATCCCCGGCCCAGCCCCAGTTCATCCCCGGCCCAGCCCCAGTTCATCCCCGGCCCAGCCCCAGTTCATCCCCGGCCCAGCCCCAGTTCATCCCCGGCCCAGCCCCAGTTCAGCCCCGGCCCAGCCCCAGTTCAGCCCCGGCCCAGCCCCAGTTTATCCCCGGCCCAGCCCCAGTTCATCCCCTGGCCCAGCCCCAGTTCATCCCGGCCCAGCCCCAGTTCATCCCCGGCCCAGCCCCAGTTCATCCCCCGGCCCAGCCCCAGTTCATCCCGGCCCAGCCCCAGTTCAGCCCCGGCCCAGCCCCAGTTCAGCCCCGCCCAGCCCCAGTTTATCCCCAGGCCCAGCTTAGGACCTAACCAGAGAGAGAGGAGGGGTTCCTATGGTAGGACCAGACCTTCATCAGGAATGTGGAACGGTCTTCATTAGGGATGAGGAAGGAGGCCTGACTGGCAGTATTACTAATAGACCTCTTATGTAACAGAATTAGAAGCCAGACAGAAGAACTGGAGATCTGTTGTTTTATTCCCTACATGGAAAGTTCTCTCTCTCTAATGTAGCTCTATTCCTCCTAGTTCAGCTGGTTCTGAAGGTGGATGAACATTGTAGATGTTGTCCATATTGATTAGTTCTAGACCAAACCTTTAATACACGTTAAAGTTCTACTGTAGGCTACATGCACAACCATTGCATTGGCAGGACTCAGGTCTTTTAATGAAAGGAATTGTACATCTTTTCTCCCCGTGACTATAAATCTCTGTGTTGAAGAGACTTTGAAAATAGTTTTAACTTGACAGAGTGGACGTTTGGTTTCCCTGCTGGTCCTACAAGGCGGCAGACATCAGCAGACATTGCATTAACGATGGGGCCCATTCTTCTCATTGGGAATATCAAAACCATGTCTAGCCAAAATAACTGTTTATACGTCCCAAATGGCACCCTATGCCCTAGATAGTGCACTACTTTTGACCTGCCCCCTAAGGTAAAGTAGTGCACTATGAAGGGAATAGGGTGCCATTTGGAACGTAGACTCTGTGTTGCCATAAAGCAGGCAGCACGGCTGGCGAGTCAGTGGAACATATGTCTGAACATTTAATGCTGTTGTATGAAGAAGACAGATGGAACAGTCAGTCCAGTCCAGGGACATAAAGAAAGCCGTTGGAATGGTCTGCAGATTGTGTTTCTGATGAACAGTGGGAAGTAGAAGGGGGATTCACTCAGTGTGGGTCACGTTTCTTCTTCTGCTGAGTGTAGATTTTAGTACAGATGGAATATCACCATTGTAGGAAACAGAATGGGTGTACACACAGTCACCGCTGTGTGGAAGTGTTGGACACATCGATCAGTGTAGAGCTGGAGCTTGTCAAAGAGAGATGTGTCCGTGACACTTCCCTGTAGTTGGGTAGTTCCTTCACTCTACCATTAACCAGGGGCTCATATGGGTGTGTGTGTGGGGGTAAGTGTGGACTGTAGGGTAGTCCCCCCACCCCACACGCACAGCTCACATGGAAGCGCTTTCATAATTTTATATACAAGAAACGTCTGGCATGGCATCAAAGCAGCTCTTTCTCTGGGATGGGATGGAAGCCCTATTCCTAGACAGTGAGGGGCTCTGAAATGTCTCATGTGTTTTGGCTCATGGTCAGTCCATGAGGAGGCACAGTTCTTTATTAGGGTTCTGAAATTCTGGGACGTTGCATTATTCTGTCCCTCGTTACATTTCCAGTAGATCTACAGGCTAGCGAGGAAGCAACAACTTAGTGTAATTTACTGTCTGAGATTCTGATGAATCATAATTCCAGATGTTTTCTGATTTGGATGTGTTTTGATGTCCACCATCCCAGGGAATGGTTCCACTGTCCCCTTGTTTCACTTCAGACACATGAAATACCGTAACATGGACGTGATAACAGCTCTGTCCTGTTCCACAGAAGTCCAAGTGCATCCTGACTTTGGCCACTTCTGTTGGCAGTTTGGTGTTTAAAGGTCCCTCCATTCCTCCCCCTCCCTCTGTGATGCTGATAGATACAGGATCACAACCTCTGGTGCGATAACACAACACTAGGACTGTAACGGTCACGGAATTTTGGATGACTGTAATTGGCCAGCCAAATGACTGCAGTCACCGTAATAACCGTTTTGAATAACAAACGTATTCTTTTGGCTGCCATCTTTCTCCTCTCCTCTGCTGCTCTGATCTGGGGGCTAAAGACATCAGCATACTTCAGTTGTGCTGGCTGCTAGCCCAAACCCAATGAGTGTACTCGCAAACTCCTTTAAAAGACCTTCGCTTGAAAAACGTGAAAAAAGCGTGTATTTCCATTTGTTGATTTGAGACCCCGTAGCCAGTATAAACTTCATCAAAATAGTCCCAATAATTGAAGATAACCCAAGATACCCGTCATTCATTGAGACATTTTTATGTTTGCTGCAGCATGAAAACATGTGTGGCCAAACAGCTGAAAAACCCCTTACTAAACGTGGTGTTGAGGGCTGTGTTAGAGGTCCTAAAGGGCTGTGTTAGAGGTCCTAAAGGGCTGTGTTAGAGGTCCTAGGTCCTAAAGGGCTGTGTTAGAGGTCCTAAAGGGCTGTGTTAGAGGTCCTAAAGGGCTGTGTTAGAGGTCCTAAAGGGCTGTGTTAGAGGTCCTAAAGGGCTGTGTTAGAGGTCCCTAAAGGGCTGTGTTAGAGGTCCTAAAGGGCTGTGTTAGAGGTTGTCAGCCTGTTGAGGGCTGTGTTAGAGGTGTTAGTCAGCGCTGATGGTTGGCCTTTGTTGTGGGGAGCAGAAAGCACCTCCGAATCCATTGACATTTTCAAATGGCTGACTGGGAAGAGGGAAGGGGCCAATGGGTGAGCTATGTACCCCGACCCATGCTGAGTGATCCATCATTTAATTTGAGGGCTTTGTGGTGCTGAGTGGACTAAACACACACACTCTCGTACTGAATCTCCAGAACTAACTCTAGAGCATAAATGAACTCTCATTGTGAAAACTCTCTGACAACTTAACCTCTGCATTAAACCTTAGTATCGTCAGAGTATGTCCCCACACCAGCACCAAGTTATATTATGACTGTTGCTATAGAGACATGTACTATACAGTGCTTGAATGGATTTCTGGATCTGCCACACATACATACATTTTAGTGGTAATACATAGGAACACAGCTAAGATAAACATCTTCAGGGGCTCTGTATTGGAAATATTGATGTTCTTGGCAACAGACCAATGTAATTGTTTATTGGCCTCCTTTCTCTATACAATGTAGTGATTGGCCTGCATCACTCACCCTACTTTCTCCATCCTATCCTGTACGCTCTGCCCTTTCACTCCTGCAGTGATGGGAAAAGTAGCCAATCGTCATACTTGAGTAAAGGTATCTTAATAGAAAATGACTGAGGTAGAAAGTCACCCAGTAAAATACTACGTGAGAAACCAAAATATTCTGTTTCAATATACTTAAGTGTAAATAATTTCAAAGTCAGTCCTTACATTAAGAAAACCAGACGGCATGATTTTTGTGTTTTTTAAATGTATTTACAGATAGCCAGGGGCACACTCCAATGTGACTGTACATTTTAGTACAAACAAAGCATTTGTTTATGTGAGTCCGTCAGATCAGTTGGCAGTAGGGATGACCAGGGATGTTCTCTGATAAAGTGATGCAAAAATAAAGTGTAGATACAAAAATATATACTTATGTATACTAAATATATACTTATTTTAAAGTATTTTTACTTAAGTACTTCACACCACTGCACTCCTGCTTCCTCTCTTTCATTCTTTCTTACCCTTGTTTCTTCTTTCACTCTACTCTGCTTTAGACAGGACTGTGTCAAAACACTGAGTATGTGATGCCATACAGTACATTGTTGTGCAGATGGAGGCAGAGCCATAGCTTAATGTTAAAACACTGAGTATGTGATGCCATACAGTACATCGTTGTGCAGATGGAGGCAGAGCCATAGCTTAATGTTAAAACACTGAGTATGTGATGCCAGATGGAGGCAGAGCCATACTTAGTACATTTACTGTTGCAGATGGAGGCAGAGCCATAGCTTAATGTCAAAACACTGAGTATGTGATGCCATACAGTACATCGTTGTGCAGATGGAGGCAGAGCCATAGCTTAATGTCAAAACACTGAGTATGTGATGCCATACAGTACATCGTTGTGCAGATGGAGGCAGAGCCATAGCTTAATGTTAAAACACTGAGTATGTGATGCCATACAGTACATCGTTGTGCAGATGGAGGCAGAGCCATAGCTTAATGTTAAAACACTGAGTATGTGATGCCATACAGTACATTGTTGTGCAGATGGCAGAGCCATAGCTTAATGTCAAAACACTGAGTATGTGATGCCATACAGTACATTGTTGTGCAGAAAGAGCACTGTTAAAACACTGTATGTGATGCCATACAGTACATTGTTGTGCAGATGGAGGCAGAGCCATAGCTTAATGTTAAAACACTGAGTATGTGATGCCATACAGTACATCGTTAGCAGATGGAGGCAGAGCCATAGCTTAATGTTAAAACACTGAGTATGTGATGCCATACAGTACATCGTTGTGCAGATGGAGGCAGAGCCATAGCTTAATGTCAAAACACTGAGTATGTGATGCCATACAGTACATTGTTGTGCAGATGGAGGCAGAGCCATAGCTTAATGTCAAAACACTGAAATGTGATGCCATACAGTACATTGTTGTGCAGATGTCAATGTCAAAACACTGAGTATGTGATGCCATACAGTACATTGTTGTGCAGATGGAGGCAGAGCCATAGCTTAATGTTAAAACACTGAGTATGTGATGCCATACAGTACATGGTTGTGCAGATGGAGGCAGAGCCATGGCTTAATGTCAAAACACTGAGTATGTGATGCCATACAGTACATCGTTGTGCAGATGGAGGCAGAGCCATAGCTTAATGTCAAAACACTGAGTATGTGATGCCATACAGTACATCGTTGTGCAGATGGAGGCAGAGCCATAGCTTAATGTCAAAACACTGAGTATGTGATGCCATACAGTACATCGTTGTGCAGATGGAGGCAGAGCCATAGCTTAATGTCAAAACACTGAGTATGTGATGCCATACAGTACATCGTTGTGCAGATGGAGGCAGAGCCATAGCTTAATGTTAAAACACTGAGTATGTGATGCCATACAGTACATCGTTGTGCAGATGGAGGCAGAGCCATAGCTTAATGTTAAAACACTGAGTATGTGATGCCATACAGTACATCAGAGCCATAGCTTGTGCAGATGGAGGCAGAGCCATAGCTTAATGTTAAAACACTGAGTATGTGATGCCATACAGTACATAAATGGTCAGGATAGCTTAATGTTAAAACACTGAGTATGTGATGCCATACAGTACATCGTTAGTGCAGATGTGACAGAGCCATAGCTTAATGTCAAAACACTGAGTATGTGATGCCATACAGTACATCGTTGTGCAGATGGAGGCAGAGCCATAGCTTAATGTTAGTATGTGATGCCATGGCAAATTGGTTGGATGTTGCTGTAGATGGAGAGAGCCATAGCTTAATGTTCACTGTTGCTGACATGTTGAGTGTGATGCTGCTGTCACTGTGTGATGCCTGTCCATCTCTGCAGGTTCTGTTGCTGACTGTCTGCTTCTGTGCCTGTCCCTCTGCAGGTTCTGTTGCTGACTGTCTGCTTCTGTGCCTGTCCCTCTGCAGGTTCTGTTGCTGACTGTCTGCTTCTGTGCCTGTCCCTCTGCAGGTTCTGTTGCTGACTGTCTGTATGCTGTTCTGTGTGATGTCTGTTTGTGCCTGTCCCTCTGCAGGTTCTGTTGCTGACTGTCTGCTTCTGTGTCTGTCCCTCTGCAGGTTCTGTTGCTGACTGTCTGCTTCTGTGTCTGTCCCTCTGCAGGTTCTGTTGCTGACTGTCTGCTTCTGTGTCTGTTCCCTCTGCAGGTTCTGTTGCTGACTGTCTGCTTCTGTGTCTGTCCCTCTGCAGGTTCTGTTGCTGACTGTCTGCTTCTGTGCCTGTCCCTCTGCAGGTTCTGTTGCTGACTGTCTGCTTCTGTGCCTGCTCCCTCTGCAGGTTCTGTTGCTGACTGTCTAATTCTGTGTCTGTCCCTCTGCAGGTTCTGTTGCTGACTGTCTGCTTCTGTGCCTGTTCCCTCTGCAGGTTCTGTTGCTGACTGTCTGCTTCTGTGCCTGTCCCTCTGCAGGTTCTGTTGCTGACTGTCTGCTTCTGTGCCTGTTCCCTCTGCAGGTTCTGTTGCTGACTGTCTGCTTCTGTGCCTGTTCCCTCTGCAGGTTCTGTTGCTGACTGTCTGCTTCTGTGCCTGTCACTCTGCAGGTTCTGTTGCTGACTGTCTGCTCCTGTGCCTGTTCCCTCTGCAGGTTCTGTTGCTGACTGTCTGCTTCTGTGCCTTTCCCTCTGCAGGTTCTGTTGCTGACTGTCTGCTCCTGTGCCTGTTCCCTCTGCAGGTTCTGTTGCTGACTGTCTGCTTCTGTGCCTGTCACTCTGCAGGTTCTGTTGCTGACTGTCTGCTTCTGTGCCTGTCACTCTGCAGGTTCTGTTGCTGACTGTCTGCTTCTGTGCCTGTCACTCTGCAGGTTCTGTTGCTGACTGTCTGCTTCTGTGCCTGTCACTCTGCAGGTTCTGTTGCTGACTGTCTGCTTCTGTGCCTGTCCCTCTGCAGGTTCTGTTGCTGACTGTCTGCTTCTGTGCCTTTCCCTCTGCAGGTTCTGTTGCTGACTGTCTGCTTCTGTGCCTGTCCCTCTGCAGGTTCTGTTGCTGACTGTCTGCTTCTGTGCCTGTCACTCTGCAGGTTCTGTTGCTGACTGTCTGCTTCTGTGCCTGTCACTCTGCAGGTTCTGTTGCTGACTGTCTGCTTCTGTGCCTGTCACTCTGCAGGTTCTGTTGCTGACTGTCTGCTTCTGTGCCTGTCACTCTGCAGGTTCTGTTGCTGACTGTCTGCTTCTGTGCCTGTTCCCTCTGCAGGTTCTGTTGCTGACTGTCTGCTTCTGTGCCTGTTCCCTCTGCAGGTTCTGTTGCTGACTGTCTGCTTCTGTGCCTGTTCCTCTGCAGGTTCTGTTGCTGACTGTCTGCTGACTGTCTGCTTCTGTGCCTGTCACTCTGCAGGTTCTGTTGCTGACTGTCTGCTTCTGTGCCTGTTCCCTCTGCAGGTTCTGTTGCTGACTGTCTGCTCCTGTGCCTGTTCCCTCTGCAGGTTCTGTTGCTGACTGTCTGCTTCTGTGCCTGTTCCCTCTGCAGGTTCTGTTGCTGACTGTCTGATTCTGTGCCTGTCCCTCTGCAGGTTCTGTTGCTGACTGTCTGCTTCTGTGCCTGTCCCTCTGCAGGTTCTGTTGCTGACTGTCTGCTTCTGTGCCTGTCCCTCTGCAGGTTCTGTTGCTGACTGTCTGCTTCTGTGCCTGTCCCTCTGCAGGTTCTGTTGCTGACTGTCTAATTCTGTGCCTGTCCCTCTGCAGGTTCTGTTGCTGACTGTCTGCTTCTGTGTCTGTCCCTCTGCAGGTTCTGTTGCTGACTGTCTGCTCCTGTGCCTGTCCCTCTGCAGGTTCTGTTGCTGACTGTCTGCTCCTGTGCCTGTCCCTCTGCAGGTTCTGTTGCTGACTGTCTGCTTCTGTGCCTGTCCCTCTGCAGGTTCTGTTGCTGACTGTCTGCTCCTGTGCCTGTCCCTCTGCAGGTTCTGTTGCTGACTGTCTGCTCCTGTGCCTGTCCCTCTGCAGGTTCTGTTGCTGACTGTCTGCTTCTGTGCCTGTCCCTCTGAAGGTTCTGTTGCTGACTGTCTGCTCCCCTCTGTGTCTGCTCCTGTGTCTGTCCCTCTGCAGGTTCTGTTGCTGACTGTCTGCTCCTGTGCCTGTCCCTCTGCAGGTTCTGCATTTCTTCTGTGATACGTGCTCCGTGCCTGTCTTTAGGGAGGCCAGTGTGGGTTGTCACTGGGCCACAGCCTCCTCAACCTCCAGGATTCCCTGCAGGACTCCAGGACCCTCACCATCCAGCTGCTGGCAGACGCCCAGCGAGGCAGGCACGCTGTACAGGTGGGTACTGGGATGCAGGGCAGGCACGCTGTACAGGTGGGTACTGGGATGCAGGGCAGGCACGCTGTACAGGTGGGTACTGGGATGCAGGGCAGGCACGCTGTACAGGGGGGTACTGAGATGCAGGGCAGGCACGCTGTACAGGTGGGTACTGGGATGCAGGGCAGGCACGCTGTACAGGTGGGTACTGGGATGCAGGGCAGGGTAATGTGATGCAGGCATGTTGTAGGTGGTGGGGACTCTACATAGATCTATAGGGGGATATACAGAGGGGACTCTACATAGATATACAGAGGGGACTCTACATAGATATACAGAGGGGACTCTACGTAGATATACAGAGGGGACTCTACGTAGATCTATAGGGGGATATACAGAGGGGACTCTACGTAGATCTATAGGGGGATATACAGAGGGACTCTACGTAGATCTATAGGGGATATACGAGGGGACTCTACGTAGATCTATAGGGGATATACGGAGGGGACTCTACGTAGATCTATAGGATATACAGAGGGGACTCTACGTAGATCTATAGGGGATATACAGAGGGGACTCTACATAGATCTATAGGGGGATATACAGAGGGGACTCTACGTAGATCTATAGGGGGGATATACAGAGGGGACTCTCGTAGATCTATAGGGGATATACAGAGGGGACTCTACGTAGATCTATAGGGGATATACAGAGGGGACTCTACGAGATCTATAGGGGATATACAGAGGGGACTCTATGTAGATCTATAGGGGGATATACAGAGGGGACTCTACGTAGATCTATAGGGGATATACAGAGGGGACTCTACGTAGATCTATAGGGGGATATACAGAGGGGACTCTACGTAGATCTATAGGGGGATATACAGAGGGACTCTACGTAGATCTATAGGGGGATATACAGAGGGGACTCTCGTAGATCTATAGGGGGATATACAGAGGGGACTCTACGTAGATCTATAGGGGGATATACAGAGGGGACTCTACGTAGATCTATAGGGGATATACAGAGGGGACTCTACGTAGATCTATAGGGGATATACAGAGGGGACTCTACGTAGATCTATAGGGGGATATACAGAGGGGACTCTACGTAGATCTATAGGGGATATACAGAGGGGACTCTACGTAGATCTATAGGGGATATACAGAGGGGACTCTACGTAGATCTATAGGGGGATATACAGAGGGGACTCTACGTAGATCTATAGGGGGATATACAGCAGGGACTCTACGTAGATCTATAGGGGGATATACAGAGGGGACTCTACGTAGATCTATAGGGGGATATACAGAGGGGACTCTACGTAGATCTATAGGGGGATATACAGAGGGGACTCTACGTAGATCTATAGGGGGATATACAGAGGGGACTCTACGTAGATCTATAGGGGGATATACAGAGGGGACTCTACGTAGATCTATAGGGGGATATACAGAGGGGACTCTACGTAGATCTATAGGGGGATATACAGAGGGGACTCTACGTAGATCTATAGGGGATATACAGAGGGGACTCTACGAGATCTATAGGGGGATATACAGAGGGGACTCTACGTAGATCTAGGGGGATATACAGCGGGGACTCTACGTAGATCTATAGGGGGATATACAGCGGGGACTCTACGTAGATCTATAGGGGGATATACAGAGGGGACTCTACGTAGATCTATAGGGGATATACAGAGGGGACTCTACGTAGATCTATAGGGGGATATACAGAGGGACTCTACGTAGATCTATAGGGGGATATACAGAGGGGACTCTACGTAGATCTATAGGGGATATACAGAGGGGACTCTACGTGAGATCTATAGGGGGATATACAGAGGGACTCTACGTAGATCTATAGGGGATATACAGAGGGGACTCTACGTTGGTGTGTCTGTGTGTGTGTGGATATACAGAGGGGACCACTAGTCAGATCTGATAGGTTTGATATACAGAGGGGACTTGACGGCATCAGGAACAGAATGGATCATTAGTGTCTCTCTAGATCACTCCAGCCTGACTCTACGTAGATCTATAGGGGGATATACAGAGGGGACTCTCGAGAGAGATCTATAGTGCCCATTTATAGCCCTCTAATCTACGTAGATCCCAAATGGGACCATGTTCCCTACAGGGGACTCTACGTACTTTTCGGGGGAATTAGGGTGTCAGCCCCGTGAAGGGAATTAGAGGGGACTCTACGTCAGATCTATGGGGGATATTAGGTGTCAGCTCCGTTGGTGTGTGTGTGGTGTGTCATCCCGTGTGGGAATTAGTGTCAGCCCTGTGAAGGGAATTCAGGTGTCTTGAGGCATCAGGAACAGAATGGATCATTAGTGTGTCTAGCACTCCAGCCTCACATGGCCCGGAGAATGGGTGTCAGGGCCGGAGAGGGGAAGGAGGGTGTCATCCCCGTGAGAAGGGCCATTAGTGCCCATTTCAGCCCCTCTAATACTTATGGCTGTCAGTCCCAAAATGGCACCATGTTCCCATAGCGTGAAGGGAATTAGGGTGTCAGCCCCGTGAAGGGAATTAGGGTGTCAGCCCCGTGAAGGGAATTAGGGTGTCAGCCCCGTGAAGGGAATTAGGGTGTCAGCCCCGTGAAGGGAATTAGGGTGTCAGCCCCGTGAAGGGAATTAGGGTGTCAGCCCCGTGAAGGGAATTAGGGTGTCAGCCCCGTGAAGGGAATTAGGGTGTCAGCCCCGTGAAGGGAATTAGGGTGTCAGCCCCGTGAAGGGAATTAGGGTGTCAGCCCCGTGAAGGGAATTAGGGTGTCACCTGGGATGCAGACCCACTCAAAGGGAATTAGGGTGTCAGCCCCGTGAAGGGAATTAGGGTAGTCATGCCCCGTGAAGGGGGGGTTCAGCCCCGGAAGGGGATAGGTGTCACCTGGGATGCAGACAACCACTCAAAACATTAGGCCAAAAGCTCCTTCTTAGTCGGCTGGCTGGGAGGTGGGTTGTCCTCCAGCTGTGAATGGAGAGTGAAGGGTGTTGGGAACAGGATGGCTTTGGGAGGACGGACACAATGGAGAGGAAGTCTCGGAAGACTCTTCCTTCCCCCGCCCTGTCCCCATACACGCCCCTCCCTCTCCCATATCCCCCAAACCAACTCACTCACATGCCAATGAAATATGTATGCCCCTCCCCTTTCTCAAAACACAATAGAAAAACACACCTCCCCCTACCCCCTTCAGTTCTGTGACGCTCAGTTGGTGTTTTGAGGCTCACTTAACTTGAAGACCTAATTCACCAAATGCTGCTAACTCAGTCTAGGTTGAGTGTTTTTAGCTCCTGTGAAGAGGCTGTACTATGACAAGGACCAGCCTGATAATCCATTATTTCCTATGAAGAGATTTCATGGGCGGTGTCCCAAATGGCACCCTGTTCCCTATGGGCCCTGGTCAAAAATAGTTCACTACATAAACAATGGGTCCAATTTGGGACACACATAATGTTCATGGGCTTGAATGGCACAAAGCCCAATCTGTAGAACTCTGTCCTGAAAGGTAGAAGACCTTTGGCCTAAAGGGTTACATTAAAACACCATAATCTCATTTGCCGCCTTTTTCTGCCCGTTCTGCCACCCCCTTAACCTCTGAACCAGGATTTGTTACCCCTATAGATGACGTCATTGGTGCTTTCTCTCTGATTGACACCACCACCCTGGTAGTACCCCTCATTCCATTGGTTGAGCTCAGTCCTGCCGGGACGGATCAGGTTATGGACGGTTGTCAGCTTCCACCTAGTGAGAAGTTAATTGAACCTTTTTGTCCTAGTCGGTCACACTTTATATCAAGGCCATTTAGCAGACACTTTTATCCCAAGAGACTTAGTCATGCTTGCATTCACTCTCCCTACAGTTAAAGGCATGTCTGCTGATTAAGCATTTTGGTAGCAGATCTTAACACAGTCTTAACATAACGCTCTGAGCTTTAGTTCCGACCCCTATATCCACCAGAGGTGCCTCTATAGAGTGACTTCATGATGAGGACCAACTACTGTCTGGAAAACAGCTGCTGTGTTGGCCTGGGGTCAACAGCCTCTCTCCACCAGTAGTACTGGACCCAGTCTGAGGTATTTAATTCACTTAACCAGCTGGCCTCCTACTGAAAAGACTGAGGTCACTCATCAATTCATCCATTGATATGGAGGGGAGGAGAGGAGAGCCATTTACACCATAGTCTCATGATAACCAGTAGCTTGCTGGTGGTCCCTGGTGCAAAAAGGTTGAGAAACACTGACCTCCTGCATCTGATAAAGAACAATGTTTCACTATTTAAATGTCTTAAATCTTGCCGCTCTGATCCCTTTAGAGGGATCATTTTCGTCTACATCCGGTGAATTGCAGAGCGCCAAATTCAAATTAAATTACAAAAAAATATTTCATTTTCCTGAAATCACAAGTGCAATACACCAAAACATACCTTAACTTGTTGTTAATCCAGCCGGTGTGTCAGATTTCAAAAAGGCTTTACGGTGAAAGCAAACCATGCGATTATGTGAGGACAGCTCTCAGCAGACAAAACATTACAAACAGCTAGCAGCAAAGTAGATTTGTCACGAAAGTCAGAAAAGCAATACAATTAATCACTTGCCTTTTGATCTTCGTATGTTTGCACTCACGAGACTCCCAGTTACACAATAAATATTAGTTTTGTTTGATAAAGATTCTCTTTATATCCAAAACCTCCATTTGATTGGTGCGTTTTGTTCAGTAATCGTGCAGTCACGACGGGCAGACAAATTCCAAATAATATCCGTAAGTTAATAGAAACATGTCAAACTTTTATTATCAATCCTCAGGTTGTTTTTACAATAAATAATAGCTAATATTTCAACCGGACGGTAGCCTTTTTAATAGAAGAGAGAAAGAAAAGGTCTTGCTCCCGGCGTGCACGCATGCACAAATCTGAGGACATCTGGCTATCCACTGACGCAATGTGATCATTCTTTCTCATTTTTTCAGAATAAAAGCCTGAAACTATGTCTAAAGACTGTTCACACCTTGTGGAAGCCATAGGGAAAGAATATGGTTGATATCCCTTTAAATGGAGGATAGGCTTGCAATGGAAAAGAGTGGTTTCAGAAAAATGGCACTTCCTGGATGGATTTTCCTCAGATTTCCGCCTGCTATATCAGTTCTGTTATACTCACAGACAATATTTTGACCGTTTTGGAAAATTTAGAGTTTTCTATCCTAATCTGCCAATTATATGCATATTCTAGCTTCTGGGCCTGAGAAATAGGCAGTTTACTTTGGGCACGTTTTCATCCAAACATCAAAATACTGCCCCCTAGCCTAAAGAGGTTTTAACCTGTCAGGACTTAACCTGTGAATAATGTGTCAATGTACCATTCAAAGGTCATGCTACATTTCGTCCCCACTAAAGCAGTTTCTTAATGATTTACCTGCAGCTGAGCATTGAGAAAGCACAGGCCGTTGCTGAGCAGGTGGAACTCAAGGCCATGGTGGTCCAGTCAGAGGTCAAAGCCATCACACAGCGTCATAAGAAGGCCCTGGAGGAACGAGAGTGTGAACTACTGTGGAAAGTAAGTTGGTTTTCTGCTAAGTAGTATCATACTGTAGGACCTACAGTACATTTACACATTCCAGCAATGTTACAAAACCTGACAAGTGTAACTCTTTTTTTTCTCCCTTCTGTCCCTTTCCCCTCTCCCTCCTTTTGCCCTCTCTTAAGGTTGAGAATATCCGTCAGGTGAAAGCCAAGTCCCTCTATCTCCAGTTAGAGAAGCTGCACCAGAACCTGACCAAGCTGGACAGCACCATCTCTACAGTAACCCAGGTCCTAGAGAAGGGCAGTAGTCTGGACCTGCTGCTGGCCAGAGAGAGCATGCTCCTCCAGATCACAGAGCTTAAGGCCCTCAGGGAGCTGTTACTGCCGCAGGATGATGATCGCATCCTGTTCACCACCCCGACCAGACCTTGCTCCTCGCCATCCAGTCCCTAGGTCTGGTCAGCTCCGGGCCTCGCCCCCTCACCAAGGCCCAGGGAGAGGGGCTTTGTCGGGGCTTGCAGGGTAAGCAGGCTTCCTTCACTGTGGTGGGGTATGATCATGATGGAGAGCTCAGGCTGTCTGGTGGGGACGGTGTGTCAGCTGTGGTGGTGGCGTCCGATGGTAACCTGCTAAACGCTGAGGTGACCGACCATCAGAACGGGTTGTACACGGTCAGCTACCTGCCCAAGGTAGAAGGAGAACATCTGGTGTCAGTCCTTATCTGCAACCAGCACATCGAAGGCAGCCCCTTTAAAGTGCTGGTCAAGTCTGGCCGTAGCTATAGAGGTACCCCTTTCCGGTGGCCTCGTTCGGCAGGGAGGGGGACGGAGATGGGCAGCTGTGTCGCCCTGGGGGTGTGTGTGGACAAAGAGGGCTACATAATCGTAGCTGACCGAAGCAACAACAGGGTGCAGATCTTCAAGCCGTGCGGTTCCTTCCACCACAAGTTTGGTACGCTGGGCTCCAGACCAGGCCAGTTGGACCGACCAGCTGGGGTGGCCTGCGACAGCCAGAGGAGAATCATCGTTGCCGACAAGGATAATCACCGCATCCAGATCTTCACCTTTGAAGGCCGGTTCCTCCTCAAGTTCGGGGAGAAGGGAACCAAGACCGGTCAGTTCAGCTACCCCTGGGACGTGGCGGTCAGCTCGGAGGGAAAGATCCTCGTCTCAGACACCCGGAACCACCGCATCCAGCTCTTCAGGCAGGACGGCACCTTCCTCAACAAGTACGGCTTTGAGGGGGCTCTATGGAAACACTTGGACTCCCCAGAGGCGTGGCCTTCACTCAGGAGGACCACCTGGTGGTGACAGACTTCAACAACCACCGTCTGTTGATCATCCGGTCGGACTGCCAGTCGGCCCGCTTCCTGGGATCAGAGGGAAGCGGTAACGGTCAGTTCCTGCGGCCGCAGGGCGTAGCAGTGGACCAGGAGGACCGCATCGTGGTGGCTGACTCCCGAACCACCGGATCCAGGTGTTTCAAACCAACGGTAATTTCTTATGCAAGTTGGGGACTCAGGGTAGCAGCTTTGGACAGATGGATCGCCCATCGGGTATAGCTGTTACTCCTGACGGAAGGATTGTTGCCGTGGACTTTGGAAACAACCGAATCATTATGTTCTAGGCTAGGCAGTTTGTCTGCTGGTTTGCAAAGGAAGAAACATTGAAGAGGAGATTTTGAAACACACCCAGCAGATGCAAATGTCTTTGTGAGCAAATGGAGATGGTAATATTGAAACTTGACCTTTTCTCTCAGCTTTACCTCTATTTTGAAAGAGCAAATCAATGTAGAACATGAACCGCTGCCAACAAGGGGTTATTGTCATAAGCTGACATTTTGAACCCTATAGAAGGCCTTCTGTGACAGTATCTGGCTCGATAGTTGTCTTTGCTCCTGATGTGTGCGTCAAAATCTCTGATTTTCTCAGGGAATTTCTTGCATTGTTGAAATACTTCCACTGCATCATACCTACCTCATGTAGCTGTGTATGAATGTACTCCTTTATTATTTGATGCATAGATTTTGCTAGTGGAGTTTTGATAAAGTAACTACCTCAATGCAAGAGAAAAGTATAGTTAACATGAAGCAACATTTGGTTGATATTTGCACAGAAAGCACTCATACATTTTCTCTAATTGTTACTGTTGACATAAAGCGTGTGAAATCCCAGAATGTTGCTGAGAACAATGTATTTCCTGTGTTACATACATGTGGCAACGTGGAGTCAGACATTTTTTTATAAACTCAGCAACTGTTATTTTTCCATTTTGTTTTTAAATATGCCTTCATACCTCTGTAAAAACCTTTTTTACCTCATGTCACAACCACATAGTACCTCAGAACTCCAGTGTCCTCAGGTCAATAGTATGCTGAGTCCCAAATGGCACCCTATTCCCTAAATAGTGCACTACTTTTGACTAGAGCCCATAGGGCACTGGTGCACTAAATAGCGAATAGGTTGTAATCTGAGACTCGTCCTGTAAAATGGATTCTCTCCACAAAATGGCTGCTGCCAGTTTGCTATAGGCAGGTTGAATATTTGATATCAGTGACCAGTCAGTTCAGTCAGTTGTGTGATTTCAGGGAAAACATTTAACAAGGAATTGACCATCTTGAATTTGGTGAATCATCAGAATTGTTATTTTCTGGGCATCTATGAAGAACTGTGACTTGAAACTACTGGCAATCATCATTGTTGTTAGATGAATGAATACATGTCAGGATTAATATATCCTAAGGCAACTAGTGCATTCGGCCACAACATAGTGAAGATTAGACAATGACACATTGGTGTGGGTTAACTTGGATTTAATCTCAACCATGTCTGAACCTGAGTCTAAATCTATTTACTGATATCCATTTAGAAATCATTGAAATCTGTGTAGACTAACTCTCCTAAGAGTAGAGGGGTCTAAGAGTAGTGAAGTTTCATTCTGATATTTTTTGAAGAACAACCTTTGTGCACATGGTTGGTGGTTTAGATTGGCACCCTAATGACACTACCATGTTCCTTTCTTTGTGATCGTTGTTTGAAAAGTCAATCGTTGCCTCTGGGCCTCGACTATGTTCCCGTCAAAGAAAGTCATCCGTTTAGCTTTGTTTCCTTCAAAATAGAATGCGTCAAACATGGGAAACCGCGAGAATATTGTTTTATCCTGGTGGCAAATTAAATAATTTAAAAAAGTAAAACTGACCAGTAAATTTAAAAGTGGCAGCATTGATGTTGATCTCCATTGCCTCCATAGTATTTTCAATAGATATTCTCCGTAGTAACCCCTAGCTGCTTGTCAGTTGCCTGATGACCCACTCATGTAGCCTACAGATGGCTGAGTAACCAAAGCAAAAGGCTCCACATAAATAGAATTCCATCAGCTGCTGCTCCCACACCCACATTCACCCTGCTCTGAACTGTGATGGCAGGGAGTCTGTTGGTCACATTAGACGTTGGACTATCAGTCAGCACAGCAGTTCCTCTCTATTGTATGTACCTCTGTCTGAGAGAACATAACCAAACCAGGTCATTCATGGTTCCACAGTGGCTATTAACTACAGAACATCAAGAACCAGTAAAAATGCTAATGCTAAAATTGAATTCATGTTTTTTTCACCAGCTGTAGCCTGCCCTGTGTTATAAACTAGCTGTTCATAGCTATTAATATTGTGCTTATAGCTTGAACTGTTAAAGCCAAGTCCCACTCTCCTCCCTCTGTGTCTCTGACTGTGTCTAATGGGCCAGTATTTCCTGTCTGTTGAGCCACATTGCCGCAAGTGCTGGTTTACGAGGAGAGCTCGGTTCTTTCGAAATGGCACACTAATCCTATATAGCGCACTACTTTTGACCAGAGCTTTATGAGCCCTGGTCAATAGTAGTGCACTAAATAGGGACTAGGTTGCCATTTGGCACACCTATGTGAGTTAGTGAGGCACCATAGCTGTAGGTCTCCAGCTGCTCTAACCCCCAGAAGAGCTGGAAGGCATGCAGCTCGCCAGACACACCTCATATCTCTTTTACCTTAATAATCACAGCTGAGTGTACAGGGGGACCAGTGAGACGTTGGGCTCCAGACACGGCTTACTCGGTTACATCCTCTTAATGATTCAACCAAAATGGCCACTTTTTAGATGTTGAGTTTCCAGGTGTTTCAGTGGATTATTCACATTGACACTGTTCCAGTGTTGTAGCTTGTGCCTTTTGTTATACAGGAGATAAATTACACTTTCTGGGCCATTTGTGACCAGCAGGAAAGGCATTGTGACAAAAACAAACAGTATAAATGGACTATTTGAGGTAATAAATATAACTCTTATAAAAATGGCACACCATCACTGTCATTTAGTTGTTAAGTATTTAATGTTGTCCTTGCTGGTGTGACCCCTGGAATATAAAAATAATAAAATAATAATGATATATATATATTTAACCAGACAAGTCAGTTAAGAACAAATTCTTATTGACAATGACAACCCACTGTTCCCCGGTAGGCCAACTGCCTTGTGCAGGGGCAGAATGACAGATTTTTACCTTGTCAGCTCAGGGATTCGATCCAGCAACCTTTTGGTTACTGATCCAATGCTCTAACCACTGGGCAAACTGCCACCCCATATATACCTCATTATACAGAAAGATATAGGTATAATGTACATCTTTACCTCAGTATTACTGAGCTACGCCCATTACCTCATTGCTGAACTGTTAATACCTCGTTGGCATGGTTGCATTTTTCAAACCTCAGTTGAATTGCAGTTAGATGTGTGGTCTTATAATGTACTGTTGTTCCACTAAAGAATGGAAAGGGAAGGCTTGGAGAAGTTATGAACAGTTTGATCAAGTAGATTAAACCGAGGACAATGCTGCTTCAAATCCACACTGATCTGATGTATTTTCAGTACATTGTTGGTTCCTATAGTTTGAACTTAAGTTTGCAGTGAATGTTTCTTAAAAGACCTCAAGGTCTTGACACTTAGAAGACAAGACTTGTATATTTTAATGCATGATTCAAAAAGTAATTGTGGAAAAGATTTGTCACTGCTTTTGAATTATTTTCGGGTTGTAGTATGTTAGGTTGAGGAGGATGGCTTCCTTTGACTATAAGATTGTATCTGTTTTATGAATAGCCTTACTGGGCTCAATCAAGTTACCTCATGTCAAACAGATTTCAAACAGAAATACATTTGCCTTAAATATTTCAGTATTTTATTAGGACCCTGATTAGCTACTGCTGAAGCAGTACATAACACTATACTAGTAGAGGACATTCAACATGTACTCTGTCTATACTTCCACAGTTGGAAGTATCACAAATAATCAAGAAAACTACCAAGGGCTTAAAGGTAACCTTTGAACTTTGTTATTTACCTGTTTCTGTAGTTAGTTTTTTGTCAGGTTGCAAAATTCTGGTAACTTTACAGGTTTTCAAGAATTCCAGGTTGGAGGATTCCCGGAATCAGGAGTGGATAAAGAGGGCATCTTCTAAACGGGATTTCTGGGAATTGGGGGAAAGTTTATTTGCAACCCTAGCCGGAAGTGTACTTTGGGCTCCATTTGATCCATATGGTGGAAATTCAGCACTATAGAGAAATGAAAGGCAATGTTCCCACATTTCATGGAGACTGGCAGCGGTAACTGTGAATGCAATGTCGACTCAAATCAGAAAGGACCTTTTTCCATTTGAATTGCACAGAACTTCTTCTGTGCAGATTAAATGGAGCCTCAGTCTATCCAAACTATTAGAAATGGTCTGTGTTCCATCCTCCACAGTAAGGTATCTGGTTGAGCAGTATGGGAGGATTCCAGCATTGGTACTTTTCTTCTCATGGAGATAAACAACCGAAGCCTATCAGTTCATAAGAACATGGTCTTAGACAAATTGACTACATGATCATATTAAAGTCAAACTCCGATAGGTATAATGCTAGTGTTCCACGTTTTCAAAAACTCTCAATAAGCAGCTTTTACCTAATCTGATGAAAAAAATGTTTTTAAAATGACATAAGTCCCAACTTTAAAATGCTTAATCAGATAATTTTGGGTGGAAAAAAAAATACTGACTCAAACAGATTTGTTTTACTTTTCCAATGTATAATGTTTGTTGGTGTCTCTCAGTATGTGGGGAAAAATGTCTCAAGGAAAAAATATTCTGTATTGTGACAATTCTATGCTGTTGTGAAATATACATTATACTGTCAGATGTCTCTGATCCATAGTCAGGCCATTTGAGCATGGTGCATGGTGAACGGGGTATATTAATCATTTGATACTTTAGGCCATTTACTCTAATTGTGTTCAACCCCAAAAAATTCACTGTATGAAAAACGTTGAGGTTGTTTGACCCTTTTGTGGGGTTTATATAACCTGGAGTCGAGCCTAAATATTGTGCAGTTTCATTTTAAGTGAAATGGAAGGCTGCTCCATATAGATTCCACTTATGAGTGTTTGAAAGGGATAGCAGTGAGATTAGGGGACCCTATACCCTTTATTGACTGGTTGGAAGTGTTTGTGAGCCCTAAATACCACCCTGTTCCCCAGAGCACAGGTGTTAAACTCATTCCACGGAGGGCTGTTTGTTTTCACGTCTTCCTTGTACTTGATTGAGGAATTTAGGTCACCTGGTTGTCTTGTGTTTTAGCAGATGCTCTTATCCAGAGAGACTTGCAGTACTGGTCCCTCGGGAATCGATCCCACAATCCAGATGTTGCTAGTGCCATGCTCTACCAACTAGATGCATGGAACCTGGGTTGTCTAGGTCTTAATTGAAAGGAAAAACGAAAAACCTGCAGACACTAGACTAGGCCATCCATGGAATGAGTGACACCCCTGCCCTATAGAGGGCACTACTTTTGACTAGAGTCCTATCAAAAGTTGTGCATTATATAGGGACAAGGGTGCCATTTGGGACTCAAGAAGCATTTTGAAGGATGTTAGGCGACTGCTGTTAACCTGCCGTCTGCTTCTCGTCTATATGGACATAACATTTCCTATGCAGTTTGGGACTTCAATAAAATGTCATTCTTGTATCCAACATCAATTTCCTGATCCGTCTCTTTTTGAGTCCACTGTTATTCAGGCACTGTAGAATAAC
This sequence comes from Oncorhynchus keta, assembly GCF_023373465.1. Classification (NCBI taxonomy): domain Eukaryota; kingdom Metazoa; phylum Chordata; class Actinopteri; order Salmoniformes; family Salmonidae; genus Oncorhynchus; species Oncorhynchus keta. Next base: position 63,950 of record NW_026280305.1, on the reverse strand, counting down.
AGAAAAGCAGTGTGTCCACATACCAAGAGGTGATCAGTGACCAGGCAAAGACATGTGTTTAGTGAGGAGTATTCTCATGGCTCAGTCTGGCAGCAGGGAAGGGGAGGCTTTAGGAAGTAACACCCCAGTCTCCTTTATCTCATCACCTGATTTACTGAAGGTACATTACAATGGGTGGTCCAGGTCTCCTCATGTCATGGAACATGTGGGGGGAGGGGGCCTTCCTCTCTTGTTCAAGTAAAGGGGAGGCCGATGACAGAGGGCACCATCAATTTGCATTTGTCTAAAACTTTACTGTTACATGTGTACATTAAACAATGTATAAATACAGGTAAACAGGAAAAGATCAATAGTTGGGGTGTTTAATGGCACCCTATTCCAAACCCGATGGGCCCTGGTCAATCAAGAGTTGTACTATGTACCAAAACCAGGTTTTAGTTTGTGTGGTCCTTGTGCCCTCCTCTAAAAAGGACAGACAGCAACCTCTTAACCCCTCCCCCACACAAAGCATATTCCTCCTCTGACATGAGAGCAGCTCAACTCCACCTTCTCCCTCAAGGGTCTGAAAACTATTACAGACCCACCAGCCATATAAAATGCAAGTCAGCTTTACTTCTGTAAATAAAATTTATTTTTTTATACAGGTATTTAATTTGCCCCAAGCAAAAGTCAGTCAGTATAGATCATAACGGATGTTGCTGTCACAAATGGAAAGTTAAAACTCTCAGAGAACAGAGAAATCATGTCAGATCTGCCCCAAAGACACTGCAGGTGATAGCCACTGAATAAAGGCTCCATACCAAATGGTACCCAGTTCCTTATATAGGGCACTACTTTTATTAGGGCCCCATCGGGCTCTGGTCAAAAGGAGTGCACTTACATAGGGGATAAGGTGTAATTTGGGCCGTGAACACACTCTTCGTCCACCCGACAGGAGACCTCTGCATTTCATACCAGGACCTGACCTGGAGGGGCTCCGTCTGGGCGCTGAGGAGTTCAATCTCCCCTAGATACAGATATAGGATCAGCTTCCTCTCCACCAATGTTAACCATTAGTGGGAGGAAATACAAAGCTGAGTCAAGATCAGCATCTAGGGACAACTTCACCCTACACCGGCACTGAGTTGGGGTCAGCTTGCCTTAAATAAATAATACACTGAGGTGAAGTGATGAGAGGTGGACAGGTGCGTGTTGCTGTGCAATGGGGCAAGGAGGGTTAGGGGAACAAGGGTTGAGGACTCATTTGCGCTGGACTGTTGTGAAGGGTGAGGGCATCTGGATGGGTGGTTGGACAGGCTGGAAGGAGGAGGGAACAGGCTTCTTTCGTGTGTCTGGAGAGGGCGCCTGGAGCACTGAGGGGAGGAGCTGGTTACGTTTGATGATCTGTAGGGCGAGCTGTGTGTTCCCTGAGAGAGGAGAGGGGGTGGTGGGAACATAAAGAGGAGAGGGGGGGAACATGGGAGGAGAGGGGGGTGGGAACATAAAGAGAGGAGAGGGGGTGGGGAACATAAAGGGGGTGGGGACATAAAGGGGGTGGGGGGTGGGGAACATAAAGTGAGGAGAGGGGGTGGGAACATAAAGTGAGGAGAGGGGGTGGGGACATAAAGTGAGGAGAGGGGGTGGGGACATAAAGTGAGGAGAGGGGGTGGGGACATAAAGTGAGGAGAGGGGGTGGGGACAAAGAGAGGAGAGGGGGTGGGGACAAAGAGAGGAGAGGGGGTGGGGACAAAGAGAGGAGAGGGGGTGGGGACATAAAGAGAGGAGAGGGGGTGGGGACATAAAGAGAGGCAGAGGGAAACGGTGAGATCATACACAGCTCTTAGTAAGGTCATAAGGTCCTGACCCCTGACCTTTCTACACTGGATAGAGGTTGACTGACAGCAGTAATCTGTCATCACTGCCTTTGTGCCAGAGTGTGGCCTTCGGCATTCTACCTGGAGAATTCTAGAACTGGAATGTCAAGAGTTTGACATCAGTCTCAACACTTCCTTGGAACCCCTCCCCCTTACCTCATACTATGCTAGAAAACAATAGTCAATAAGAATCTAGAAAAGACAACTATCATAAGGGCCAGATTGGGAAACCTGAGGGCCCCACATCACAACTTTGCAGGTGGGAATGAGACCCCAGAGAGATGACTCACCGTTCTGCAGCTCCAGGTAGACAGCCAGTAAGATGGCTTCAGGAGGAATCTCCTTGGTGTTCACCATGGAGGCGGCCTGGGAGAGAGGAACAGGTTCACAGACATCTAAACCCAGTCATGTTTGGGATAATAACACATCTGAATGGTTCCAAGAGATAAGTATGTCCTGTAGCTGTGTGTGTGGGCGTGTGCCTGCGAGTATGAACCGTACCTGATGCAGGCACTTGCGGGCCTTCTCATACTCACTCCTCAGACAATAGGCACTGCCCAGGTTGAACAGCATTATGGCCCGGGCTGAGCTCACTGTGCTGGGGTAACACAGAGGAGTCTGCTTCCCTGCTGTACCAACACACAACACACCCTGTCAACACATGATCACTGGATGTCACCTCACACACAGATGGGGAGTCTCTACTGAGACTGCAGGGAGTGTGTTAGGTGATAAGTGTGTGTGTGTATATATACACTCACATGACTCGACAGGCTCCAGATCCCCTTTATCTGGCCCTGTGAACACAAACACACTATCAAACAGTGATCCAGTAGTCATCATGTGACTCAGACATCAAACCATCATGTGGTAAAATGGATAGGTCATTTCAGTTAGGGCAGAATACTGGTTGGGGTGCTGTGTTTTCCAGCAGAGCCATCGATTGGAGGAGGGGTGGGTGTGAGGACTAACCTTGGTCCTGCTCGCTGGACAACACCCCCATGGAGACATCAGTGACATTCTCTGGGTTGAGGTGACCGATGGCCTCTGAGATCCGGTCCAGGGATATGAGGGCCTCTGCAGCATACAGGTGTCCCAGGAACCTGGAACAGAGAGACAGAGGATGCACCGTCAGACAGAATCAGATGCACCATTGACTCACTAGTATTGGGGCTTGTTCATGGGGATGTGAACATAGCTAATCGTATTTACTGTCAAAAAAGGTGATCTACCATGAAACTTCAATTAACAGCCCGGGCGTTAAATCACAAATCTGCCACTTAGAGACAGGCTTCTATTTGAGCTGGATTCTTTGTCCTTAATGCACACAGCTTTTGCATTGTTAATTGTTTAATTCCAGCATTATTTATTTTTTATTTGAATTTTACCCCTTTTTCGTGGTATCCATTTGTTTAGTAGCTACTATCTTGTCTCATCGCTAAAACTCCCATACGGGCTCGGGAGAGACGAAGGTTGAAAGTCATGCGTCCTCCGATACACAACCCAACCAAGCCGCACTGCTTCTTAACACAGCGCCATCCAACCCGGAAGCCAGCCGCACCAATGCGCCGGAGGAAACACCGTGCACCTGGCCACCTTGGCTAGCGCACACTGCGCCCAGCCCGCCACAGGAGTCGCTGGTGCGCGATGAGACAAGGACACCCCTACCGACCAAAGCCCTCCCTAACCCGGGCGATGCTAGGCCAATTGTGCGTCGCCCCACGGACCTCCCGGTCGCGGCCGGTTACGACAGAGCCTGGGCGCGAACCCAGGGACTCTGATGGCACAGCTGGCGCTGTAGTACAGCTCCCTTAACCACTGCGCCACCCGGGAGGCCCAATTCCAGCATTATTTTAATCAATTTCCTACACGGTCAGGTTTATTTTGTCTTAGTATGCGCCTCTATAAAAATGTACGAGTCACCTTTATGACTGTGCATTTTCAGCAGTTCTTACTTTTGCCACCAGGGTGGTCGGACAATTTTCTGTACTCCTAAAGTTTTGTGTTTTTGTGCTGGCCGGTTAGCTAGCAGTTATTAGCGCTTTCTATCTGCCGATAAAAACGGATGATTGCCATAATTGATTTTTTTATGTCACAAATCAAACATTAAACCTCGTAAACGATGAATGGTAATCACGTAAACAGTTAATTTGCTGAAATGTCTGCTGTTGCCTAGCTATTAAATGGGACTGGTGGCTATTTGATACTGAGTTTTACAGTATGTACAGGTGCGACCTAATATATTGGCACCCCTGCACTTTCCTTAATTCCCCTATTCTCAAATCAATTTGACATTACGTTTTTTACCCCGAACATTGTCATTGGATTTTCAACATTGCAGAACCAAATTTAGTTTTGTAAACTTGAGCCAAGATGAATTTACAATTTAGAAAATAAAGACCAACGACAAAATGATTGGCACCCCGGAGCTGAAACTTGCACAGCCTTTAGCCAAGATAACGGCAGACAAACACTTCTTGTAGCCATCAATGAACTTGCTGCACCTTTCTACTGACAATTTGGCCCTCTTTCAGCAGCAATCTGCTCTAATTCTTTCATGTTTGAGGGGTGCCCTCCACCTACTGGTGTTTTCAGATCTCACCACAGGTTATGGATGTACATGGTGTGGTGACCAAAAGTTTATTTACCTATTTTTTTACTTATTTTAGAAGAAATACATTAACCCTCCACATTCTGGGGTGAGGAGGACAGCAGGATACCCCCCCTAGTATATCATTAACCCTCCACATTCTGTGGTGAGGAGGACAGCAGGATACCCACCCTAGTATGTTATTAACCCTCCACATTCTGTGGTGAGGAGGACAGCAGGATACCCCCCTAGTATGTCATTAACCCTCCACATTCTGTGGTGAGGAGGACAGCAATACCCCCCTAGTCTGTCATTAACCCTCCACATTCTGGGGTGAGGAGGACAGCAGGATACCCCCCTAGTCTGTCATTAACCCTCCACATTCTGTGGTGAGGACAACAAAATGACCGCACCCAAATCTGAAATTAACCCTCCACATTACGCAGTGAGCACAGCAGGATACCCCCCTAGTCTGTCATTAACCCTCCACATTCTGGGGTGAGGAGGACAGCAGGATACCCCCCCTAGTATGTCATTAACCCTCCACATTCTGGGGTGAGGAGGACAGCAGGATACCCCCCCCCTAGTATGTCATTAACCCTCCACATTCTGTGGTGAGGAGGACAGCAGGATACGCCCCTAGTATGTCATTAACCCTCCACATTCTGGGGTGAGGAGGACAGCAGGATACCCCCCTAGTCTGTCATTAACCCTCCACATTCTGTGGTGAGGAGGACAGCAATACCCCCCTAGTCTGTCATTAACCCTCCACATTCTGGGGTGAGGAGGACAGCAGGATACCCCCCCTAGTATGTCATTAACCCTCCACATTCTGTGGTGAGGAGGACAGCAGGATACCCCCCTAGTCTGTCATTAACCCTCCACATTCTGTGGTGAGGACAGCAAAATGACCGCACCCAAATCTGAAATTAACCCTCCACATTATGCAGTGAGCAAAGCAGGATACCCCCCTAGTCTGTCATTAACCCTCCACATTCTGTGGTGAGGAGGACAGCAGTGCAGTCTAGGGACATGGTCTGTAATTAATCCTCCGCATTCTGTGGTGAGGAGGACAGCAGGATACCCCCCTAGTCTGTCATTAACCCTCCACATTCTGTGGTGAGGACAGCAAAATGACCGCACCCAAATCTGAAATTAACCCTCCACATTATGCAGTGAGCAAAGCAGGATACCCCCCTAGTCTGTCATTAACCCTCCACATTCTGTGGTGAGGAGGACAGCAGTGCAGTCTAGGGACATGGTCTGTAATTAATCCTCCGCATTCTGTGGTGAGGAGGACAGCAGGATACCCCCCTAGTCTGTCATTAACCCTCCACATTCTGTGGTGAGGACAGCAAAATGACCGCACCCAAATCTGAAATTAACCCTCCACATTATGCAGTGAGCACAGCAGGATACCCCACTAGTCTGTCATTAACCCTCCACATTCTGGGGTGAGGAGGACAGCAGTGCAGTCTAGGGACATGGTCTGTAATTAACCCTCCGCATTCTGTGGTGAGGAGGACAGCAGGATACCCCCCTACTCTGTCATTAACCCTCCACATTCTGTGGTGCAATCCAAGGAAGGAGGAGGGACTGACGGGAAGTCTGTGGTCATGAAGTCATTAAGTAGTCTGAAGAGTCAAGAGGTCTGCTAGGGCCACATTACCATTACCAGACGGTGAGTCATGTTGAGTGCTGTAAGCTTTGGGGGAGGGGGGTAAGTCATATGGAGGTTAATGAAGTGATAACAAGAGGTGCATGGGTAGCGGGAAGGAGGGGGGAGAGGAAGAAACAGAAAGAGGTGTTGAGGGGAAAGGGGGAGTGAGGATGAAAGGCTAAGGGAAAAGGGGATAGAGGAATGAGGTCCATCTGGTGTAAGAGTTTATCTGAGTGGGGAAAGAGATAGAGAGACAGATGGATAGAGAGAGACAGATTGATAGAGAGAGACGGATGGATAGAGGTCTTACTTGAGTGATCCAGACAGCTTGGTCTGGTGAAGGAGCTTCTCTGCATGGTTCAGGGCCATCAGGTTGTCTCCTAACACCAGGGCCACGTAGGCACTGCAGGCCAGGAGGGAACACCTAGAGACAACACCATATAGGAGGACCCAGTCAGCACGCCCAGGACAACAACAGATCACACCAATCCTGCACTGGGAAACATAGTGGGTTGCATAACTTTCAGATGTGGGGGAATATCATTCTATATTGAAATGAATACTAATTAAACAATAAATTCAGTTCTTTCAATTATTTTTCTTGGTTAAAGAAAAGTGCAGGTGGGGAGAGTCTGGGCTGTAGTGGTCGTGTCTCTCCCAGGCCTCTCACTGGTTGGCAACAGAACACTCAGGGATTCCAGGAAATAAACCCAAGTAGTTGACGGGGCTGCTCGTAAACTTTCCCTGTGGGGTCAGCCCTTCATTCAGCACATCCTCCCCAACTCTACCCCCTCCTAATGAAAAGTGGAGGGCAAGCTTTGTCCAATTAGTCCAGAGAACAGAGACCCAGGAGGACCAGGGCAAACAGAGACCCAGGAGGACCAGGGCAAACAGAGACCCAGGAGGACCAGGGCAAACAGAGACCCAGGAGGACCAGGGCAAACAGAGACCCAGGAGGACCAGGGCAAACAGAGACCCAGGAGGACCATGGCAAACAGAGACCCAGGAGGACCAGGGCAAACAGAGACCCAGGAGGACCAGGGCAAACAGAGACCCAGGAGGACCAGGGCAAACAGAGACCCAGGAGGACCAGGGCAACAGAGAATGGAAAAAAGAAAAAGTGGAGAAAGGATTATTAACTGACTGGAGGAGCCAGGAAGGGGAGAAAGGATTATTAACTGACTGGAGGAGACAGGAAGGGGAGAAAGGATTATTAACTGACTGGAGGAGACAGGAAGGGGAGAAAGGATTATTAACTGACTGGAGGAGACAGGAAGGGGAGAAAGGATTATTAACTGACTGGAGGAGACAGGAAGGGGAGAAAGGATTATTAACTGACTGGGGAGACAGGAAGGGGAGAAAGGATTATTAACTGACTGGGGGAGACAGGAAGGGGAGAAAGGATTATTAACTGACTGGGGGAGACAGGAAGGGGAGAAAGGATTATTAACTGACTGGGGGAGACAGGAAGGGGAGAAAGGATTATTAACTGACTGGGGGAGACAGGAAGGGGAGAAAGGATTATTAACTGACTGGGGGAGACAGGAAGGGGAGAAAGGATTATTAACTGACTGGGGGAGACAGGAAGGGGAGAAAGGATTATTAACTGACTGGGGGAGACAGGAAGGGGAGAAAGGATTATTAACTGACTGGGGAGACAGGAAGGGGAAAGGATTATTAACTGACTGGGGAGACAGGAAGGGGAGAAAGGATTATTAACTGACTGGGGGAGACAGGAAGGGGAGAAAGGATTATTAACTGACTGGGGGAGACAGGAAGGGAGAAAGGATTATTAACTGACTGGGGAGACAGGAAGGGGAGAAAGGATTATTAACTGACTGGAGAGACAGGAAGGGGAGAAAGGATTATTAACTGACTGGGGGAGACAGGAAGGGGAGAAAGGATTATTAACTGACTGGGGGAGACAGGAAGGGGAGAAAGGATTATTAACTGACTGGGGGAGACAGGAAGGGGAGAAAGGATTATTAACTGACTGGGGAGACAGGAAGGGGAGAAAGGATTATTAACTGACTGGGGGAGACAGGAAGGGGAGAAAGGATTATTAACTGACTGGGGGAGACAGGAAGGGGAGAAAGGATTATTAACTGACTGGGGGAGACAGGAAGGGGAACAGAAAGGTCTGGGCAGAGAGGTCTCTCTTACCTGAGGTTTTCAACCTCCTGTTTCCTCAGAGGTGAAGACGGTGCTGCAGAAAGGAACTTGTCTCCTTCTTGACCCTTCCCACTGTCAAACCAACGATAAGGACGTCAGGGAAATGGAAAGAAAGATACTTCCTGTAAAGTTATTCTTCTATAAGAGGACATGGAGAGCTGAATCCTTGTTAATAGTCTATAATCTTAACCACAGTGCTCTACAAAAATAGATTTGACAAGGCATGTTTTAGCACCAATCTCAGGGTGAGATGAGACACTGACCTGCAGGCGTCGCTGTTCTCTGAGCCGCTCTCTGTGCTGCCTGACTGGCTGGTTGTCTTGGAGCCGTTCTCTGCCTTGTTCTCCTGCTGCTGGTGATCAGGGAGGAGGACAAGGCCGTTCCTCAGACAGATCGCTGCAAACTCCATACTGGCCACCGGAATGGCTGCAGACTGCCCATCACTACACACACCCACATTTAGGAGAGGAAACAGTAAACCAAGAGGTTAATGGAGATATAGTAATGATCAACATCTTGAGTTGTCTCAGAGTACCCTCTAATTTCAGCAATCACTACCACGTAAACAAATGTTTTAGCGCCATCTCCTGGACAGCACTGGTTAGGTTCATAGGGAGAGGGAAAACGGACCTGTAGATTGTGTTCTGGGTGGACTGTGATGCCAGGATGATCTTGCGATGGTAGCCCTGCCCAACGATGGCCTGAACAATGCCCTTTTTACTCGGAAGACCCTTGTTGTCTTGTTCTAAGCTCTGGAAAAATAACAAAATGCAACATTTGAATGTTGTTAAGTTTTATTTCACTGTAAGAAAACAAGTGTGTGTGTGAGTGTGTGTTTTTAAAAATCACAACTCACACCCTTGTTGGCAGCAATGCAGCACTCTGCCAACCGTAACCAGAGGCCAGGGTTAGAGTGGTACACCTGCACAGCATCCATCAGGCAGTCGAAAGCCGCCAGGGGCCGGCCGATGTGCAGCAGCTGGATCCCACAGTTATACAGCAACTCATAACGCTTGTTGGCCAGCAGCGCACACATGGGGATGCCCGAGAACTGCTTAGCTGGAAGGACAGAGAGACAACAGAGCTAGTCGGCGTACAATGACAGGAGAAACATGTAGGACCAGTTTCCCAGACACAGATTAAACTAGTCCTGCACTAAGATACCATTTTGATGTCCGAATCGGCATTTAACATACTTTTAAGTCCAAGACTACGCTTATTCTGTGTCCGAGAAACTGTCCTGTGGCTTTGAATGGCGTTAAACCCAGTTTGTTGACTCACATTGCCCGTTCCCCGTCGCCCCCACCGTCCCCAGCTGTGCACACGTGTGGTCGTTCTCCTGCAGGGCCTTTTGAAGTAGAATATGCCTAGGTTGTGTTTCCCCATGGCAAAGTGTATGCAACCCAGATTGTTCCAGAACATACAGCGCACACATTCACCTGATGGTAGAAACAAACAAGACAGAACATTTAGCGGAAGTTCACTTTCATATAGGGAAGTGGCTCCCAAACTTTATAGTCCCGTACCCCTTCAAACATTCAACCTCCAGCTGCGTACCCCTCTAGCACCAGGGTCAGCTGTACCCCTCTAGCACCAGGGTCAGCACACTCTCAAATGTTGTTTTTTGCCATCATTGTAACCCTGCCACACATACATTATACAATGCTTTCATAAAACATAAGAATGAGTGTGAGTTGTCGTCATAACGCGGCTCATGGGAAGTGACAAAGAGCTCTTATAGGACCAAATCAAATCAATAATTTAGCTTTCTTACATATAAACTTAATTTGTTAATCGAGAATTGTGAAAAACTCACCACAAGTTAATGAGAAGGGTGTGCGTGAAAGTATGCACATAAATCTGCAATGTTGGGTTGTATTAGAGAGAGTCACAGTCTTATATCATATTCCACACACAGTCTGTGCCTGTATTTAGTTTTCATGCTAGTGAGGGCCGAGAATCCACTCTCACATAGGTACGTGGTTGCAAAGGGCATCAGTGTCTTAACAGCACGATTTTCCAAGGCAAACTGACTGCAGCCCAATCCAGAAATCTGCCAGTGGCTTCTGATTAAATTCAATTTTCACAGATCCGCTTGCTGCAATTTCAATGAGGCTCTCTTGCTCAGATATTGGTAAGTGGACTAGAGGCAGGGCATGAAAGGGATAACAAATTCAATAGTTTGTGTCGTCCATTTTAGGAAAGTACCTGTGTAATTACGCACTCAACTCATTCAGGTGCTTCGCTATATCACATTAGACATCGTCTGTAAGCTTGAGTTCATTGGCACAAAAAAATAGATCATACAATGATTGAAAGACCTGTGTTAAGACCTTGTTAATGCAGACAGAGAAGAGCTCCAACTTCTTAATCATAGCCTCAATTTTGTCCCGCACATGGAATATAGTTGCGAAGAGTCCCTGTAATCCCACCTAGATTCAGATCATTCAGCCTAGAAAAAACATCACTCAGATAGGCCAGTCGTGTGCAAAACTTTCGTCATGCAAGCGGTCAGACAAGTGAAAATTATGGCCAGTAATGAAAAGTTTAAGCTGGTCTCTCAATTCAAAAAAGCATGCCAATACTTTGCCCCTTCATAACCAGGGCACTTCTGTTGTAAAAGCGTTACATGGTTGCTGCCCATATTATTGCATAATGCAGAAAATACACGAGAGTTCAGGGGCCTTGCTTTAACAAAGTTAAACATTTTTACTGTAATGTCCAAACCGTCTTTCAAGCTGTCAGGCATTCCTATGGCAGCAAGAGCCTCTCAGTGCATACTGCAGTGTACCCAAGAGCCTCTCAGTGCATACTGCAGTGTACCCAAGAGCCTCTCAGTGCATACTGCAGTGTACCCAAGAGCCTCTCAGTGCATACTGCAGTGTACCCAAGAGCCTCTCAGTGCATACTGCAGTGTACCCAAGAGCCTCTCAGTGGATGCTGCAGTGTACCCAAGAGCCTCTCAGTGGATGCTGCAGTGTACCCAAAAGCCTCTCGGTGGATGCTGCAGTGTACCCAAGAGCCTCTCGGTGGATGCTGCAGTGTACCCAAGAGCCTCTCAGTGCATGCTGCAGTGTACCCAAGAGCCTCTCAGTGGATGCTGCAGTGTACCCAAAAGCCTCTCGGTGGATGCTGCAGTGTACCCAAGAGCCTCTCGGTGGATGCTGCAGTGTACCCAAGAGCCTCTCAGTGCATGCTGCAGTGTACCCAAGAGCCTCTCAGTGCAGTGTACCCAAGAGCCTCTCAGTGGATGCTGCAGTGTACCCAAGAGCCTCTCAGTGCATGCTGCAGTGTACCCAAGAGCCTCTCAGTGGATGCTGCAGTGTACCCAAGAGCCTCTCAGTGGATGCTGCAGTGTACCCAAGAGCCTCTCAGTGGATGCTGCAGTGTACCCAAGAGCCTCTCAGTGGATGCTGCAGTGTACCCAAGAGCCTCTCAGTGGATGCTGCAGTGTACCCAAGAGCCTCTCAGTGCAGTGTACCCAAGAGCCTCTCGGTGGATGCTGCAGTGTACCCAAGAGCCTCTCAGTGCATGCTGCAGTGTACCCAAGAGCCTCTCAGTGCAGTGTACCCAAGAGCCTCTCAGTGCATACTGCAGTGTACCCAAGAGCCTCTCAGTGGATGCTGCAGTGTACCCAAGAGCCTCTCAGTGCATACAGCAGTGTACCCAAGAGCCTCTCAGTGGATGCTGCAGTGTACCCAAGAGCCTCTCAGTGCATGCTGCAGTGTACCCAAGAGCCTCTCAGTGGATGCTGCAGTGTACCCAAGAGCCTCTCAGTGGATGCTGCAGTGTACCCAAGAGCCTCTCAGTGGATGCTGCAGTGTACCCAAGAGCCTCTCAGTGGATGCTGCAGTGTACCCAAGAGCTTCTCAGTGGATGCTGCAGTGTACCCAAGAGCCTCTCAGTGGATGCTGCAGTGTACCCAAGAGCCTCTCAGTGCATACTGCAGTGTACCCAAGAGCCTCTCGGTGCATACTGCAGTGTACCCAAGAGCCTCTCGGTGCATACTGCAGTGTACCCAAGAGCCTCTCAGTGCATACTGCAGTGTACCCAAGAGCCTCTCAGTGCATACTGCAGTGTACCCAAGAGCCTCTCAGTGCATACTGCAGTGTACCCAAGAGCCTCTCGGTGCATACTGCAGTGTACCAAAGAGCCTCTCAGTGCATACTGCAGTGTACCAAAGAGCCTCTCAGTGCATACTGCAGTGTACCAAAGAGCCTCTCAGTGCATACTGCAGTGTACCAAAGAGCCTCTCAGTGCATACTGCAGTGTACCAAAGAGCCTCTCAGTGCATACTGCAGTGTACCAAAGGGTCTCTCAGTGGATGCTGCAGTGTACCCAAGTGGCGTCGGGAGCAAATGCTTGCACGCGCGTTACCACTCCACTATGTCTCCCGGTCATGGCTTTTGCACCATCAGTACAGATACCAACACATCTTGACCACCAAAGTCCATTTGATGTCACAAAGCTGTCCAGTACTTTAGAAATATTCTTTCCTGTTGTCCTGGTTTCCAGAAGAGGATGTTTTCCTTAATTGACCCCCATAAATGTAACGGACATATACCAGGAGCTGTTGACACATCGAGCTATAATGCATAGAATTCACTGGCTTGTATGCGAAGCAGTACTTGTTTCAAAACATCTCCTGCCATGTCACTGATGCGTTGTGAAACAGTGTTGTTTGATGAAGACATTGTCTGTATAGTTTTGGGGGCCTTTTCCCCCAGCCATATCCGCGGCAGAAGCAAGAATGAAGTCCTCCACAATAGTATGAGGCTTGCCTGTCCTAGCCACTCGGTAGCTCACCATATAAGAAGCTTCTAGCCCCTTCTTATTAATGGTATCTGTTGCTTTTATATGTCTTACTACTCAAAAGTCGTCTTTATTCTCACTCAAAAACTCCTGTGGCTATTTCACTGAACACTAGATGGTTTCATTTTATTTCTGTCATTGAAACTAGGCTACTCAAGAGCTGAAAAGACCCTCACCCAAATGTATAGACCCATTGGAAAAAATAAAAGCAGTTTACATGTATTTATTTTTAAAAATGTGAATCACATTTATTTGGCGTACCCCCGACGGCATTGCGTGCACCCCAGTTTGGGAACACCTGATATAGGTAATACTCAATTGTGCTCTGTCGCTAACAGGACAGTCCTAAACCCTTTTCACACCATCTAGACAACCTGATCCATATAGTCCTGAATCGGATATATACTTTTACATAGTCTTTTCCAGCACGTTCAACAACTATGTTGAATGTATGACCAGGTAAACAGGGGTCTAAACATACCTGTTTTGATGGCCCCAGGGTGCTCTGCGATGTTGGAGCTGTTTAAGAGCTTCACTGCTTTGCGGTAGTTTCCTCTCAGGTACTCAAAGTTACTCTTGAGGAAGAGTGAGGAAGCAGACTAGTGGGAGATGAAGGAAACACAGGTTGGCATGGAAACATTGACATTCTAGTCATTTAGCAGATGCCCTCATCCAAAAGGACTTACAATCAGTGCATTCGACTGAAGCAGGGAAAGGAAGGAAGGGGATGTTTGGGAGAGAGCAGGTTTAGTAAGCCAGTTTAATAACCTGGTTCCAGATCATTTCGTGCCATCTTTCTAACTCCTATGGTCATTGTCACGCCATTGACCATAGGAGTTGGTAAGACAGCACAAACAGATCTGGAACCAGGCTAGTTTAGTAATGTGTTTAGCAACGCAAACATCATGACTCACATTCCCTGCTGTGTTCATCACAGACTTGATCTCCCTTTTGCAGGCCTTTGAAGACTTCATCTGAATGTACGCTCGCACTTTGTACTGTGGACGGGAAGAACGTCAAGTGTGAAACAAAAGCAGCAATTCAAAAGCTGCTTTTCCGTCTTCATTTCCTCCACCTCAGGAAAAGGATTGGTGTTAAACGTACCTGGTGCATTTTGGATTTTGCCGCTTCGATCATGTCAATGAACTCTGCCTTCTGGTTCCGACCATCTTTGTTGACACTCTGCAATATCAAGAGAGACACCAACGCTTGAAAATAACCACATTGCATTAAGAAAATATAGACTTCAAATGTCTTCTCATAGTAAGTGAAGATTAAAACCATTAGTAAAATAGCCTGCACTCAGATGTAACTAGCGTAACCTCAGTAAGATATTTTTTTGGGGCAAACAAAAATTATGTGGACACCCAAAGTAGGAGTGTATTGTGTTTGGTTCTAAAGGCACCTTTACACTGACCCAACATTGACCAACGCTCCAACATTTGCCACCAACCGCCAAATCACACCTATTCAATTCTGTGTTTGTTGGTCAATGTTGTGTCAGTGTGTAAGCGCCTGAAGTATATTTTAGTAACCTGTCCTCCAGTAAGCTCCCTGAGATTATCCTGAATGAGGTCTGCTGCCTCCACTACCGGGTCCCTGTGAATGTAGAACTTGCACTGTGCCTGAAATATTACCTGGACATGACAGACAACCTCAATGTGAGTACACACGCAGATAGCACATCTTTGCCGTCAACACAAGAACCTTACAGTTGCCACTAATAATAACATATCTGCTTAGGAAGAACAGTCCTTTCTCCAAGAGGTGGAAAATAACATTCAACATACATGAGCACAGTAACAAACATCAGAACATCATGGGTCAAAGTCAGAAACATGACACCCGAGAATGGTGCATGCTAGCACACCCCTCTTTAGAGGGACACGTACCTCCCCTTTGCCGTTCTTGTTATTTCCCTGTACAGACAGTTTCTCCAGCACAGCAAGGAGATGGAGGGCCTTCTCTGGCTGGTACGTTAGCAGGTACAGATCCACCAGCAAGAAGCAGACCGCCAGAGCAAACTTCTCTTCTAGGACAAATAACACCATCAAGCTAAACTGTTGGGCTGCAAAGGCAGATTCATCAGGAACATTGCCAGTTGCTGTGACTAAGTGTGTGCGTGTGAGTGTGTGTACTGTGTAGTCATGCAATACATTTCAATGTTTGTGTTCTCTGACAAGAGCTTATAGTCTGACAAATACGACTGTCCATATAAAAACACCAAAACATACCAAACGGCTCCAGAAAATGGTACAGCCTCTCTCCGATAGCAATAGCTTCAGAGTACTGTCTCATGTGGTAGTGAATGATAGCTTGATTGTAGTAGAGAAGACTGTTTTCTACATCATCCAAACCATCAATATCCTCCATTGAAGTGTGAACCTTGATAGACAAAAAAGATGCATGAATGTTAAGTATTAGCCAACGTAATGAACTATTGTGTACATCTGTGAATATATTCATCAAGAATCAAGACATTTAAAACAGGAATCAACGATACTAGAATATGTTTAACATTTATTTGGCGTGTCATTGAGAGACTGGATAAAAGGTTTCAACGATAGTCACCTGGTTTTTCATTGCAATAAGAGTCTGCTTCAGTGTGCATGTGGTGGTTTGGCCGCTCTTGTAGAATTCAGCTATTGCTTTATTCAAAGCAATCTTGTAGTCCTCCTTGTTCAACTCTTGCAGCTTCCCAAGGTGTTTCAAAGAGTCCTCATAGTTTCCAGCCTGTGAGTAAACAAATTAAAATAAACAAATGTAACAAAAAAACTTGTGAATAGTTGCATCAACAAATGTAAACAAATATATGTAAATGTCAAATGTAAACAAACATAAATCAGATAGGTTTGATAGATGGAGTTGAAGCCAAGTTGGCCAACTCCCTAGGATTGCACAATTTGCAGCAAACTGTTAATGGTAAATAAATGCGACGTTACCGTAAACGCCTCCAACGCATTTGCAGCTATTGCTTTTTCTTGGTCTGAAATCCCAGGGGAAGAAGTGTTATCATGCTTGACTTGAATTAAAAATATTAAAACAAAAAAAATATATATAGCCCATTTAGATAGCTAATAATGCCAACTGTTTGCTGCCAAGCCATAACATAATGTTAAACCAAGTTCGCTAGGTCCAAATTCTGGTGGGCGTGTGTTGACAGTTAGCATTCATGACACGCTAGTCAACATTGTTGACATGACAAGTTTGGGAACTAGCAAGCTAGTGAATAGGTAGTCGAGTGTGCCAATGTTGGCACACGTGACACAATTAACAACTAGCTAGCTAACTAAATAGTTGTTTATTGGCATGTTTAGTTAGTAAATATAAATTCATAGCTAGTTAGCTACCAACGCAGCTAGCGCAAGGACACTGGAAGGATAGCTAGCTAGCAACACTGGCGTTTGCTAATATCAGCTAGCAAACAACCGATGGTTGGTTAAATGTAAAGCCCATGTAAATGCTGTTGGATGATTAAAACTAGTGTTTGTACTAGCTAGCTATCCGTACAGTTAGCGAGATAGAAATAACCGCGTTAGCATACCACTTTATTTAACACATATTAGCTAGCAAGCTAGTCACTCTCCCACCTGTGTTGTTATCTGCCATTTCGGGGATCTCGTGCTTTAATTGATGGAAATGCCCCAGCCAGAAGGTTTACTAAGATAAATATTGGGACAAAACAATTCGTTTACTATGTTAGCTAGCCAAGATGATAAATGTAAGTACTCAGCTCGTTCGTAACTAGAACAATATATCCGAAATCTGACCGCTCTCAAATGCTTTTTTTCAGTGTTCCGCCATTGAAATGACGCTTGAAGTAAACAAATCTGAAAGAGGGGCAGCTCGTGACACAGATGCCTGTCAACACAGATACATAGTACCATCTACCGGTATGGAGGGAAAATTCAAGAAAAGTGTATTACTCAAAGCCTGGTCCCCATCCCATGCATCAAATAATGTGGTCACTCTCACTGTAAAATAAAATAATCCTGCGTATTCATTTGCATTACCGGGTTATCAGAAGACATACATGATCTGCACAACTTAATAAAAACCAAAGCTAATAAAATATTTTGCATCAGTTTTCAATAACTCGCACCCCTAACTTATCTCCACACGGTGGCAGTAAATTATCATTATTGATACATGATGATGCCCCGCAGACTGGAAAGTAAGAAAGTCAGAGGAACAAAAATAAAATATAAAGTAGGCCTGATCGTTGCATTTCCTTCGATCCAAAATCATGCATATTTGACACCGGTGAAATGTTGTTTATAAAATGATGTTATCTCACTATAAAAGGGCTGCACTATACTGTCGTGAAGCTCCAGGGAGGACAATATAACTAACAAAGTAAACCAATTGTGTACTGCAGGCTAATAATGAAAATCAATTAAGCATCATTACAGAATCTCTCTCCATTTCTCTCTGTCTCATCAAAAAGGAAGTTAATAAAAAAAGACTAATGGCTTTTTAATTGTATTTCACTCAGGCAATTCCACACAGTCTGTGGTTCTTTGAATAAAGGACCCAGAGTAAGATCGGTTATTTGGCAAAGTCAAAAAGAAATAGAAGATGCTGGAAGATGTTTGAAACCCAGTGGCAGTTCCTGCTCTCAATAGTGAAGACTCGAAGGAGAGACTTGGCAAGAACAGCTGAAATATGCAAAGGGAAACAACAGTCCATCACTACATTAACACATGAAGGTCAGTCAAGCCAGAAAATGTCAAGAACGTAGAAAGTTTCTTCAAGTGCAGTCGCAAAAACCATCAAGCGCTATGATGAAACTGGCTCTCATGAGGATCGCCACAGGAAACGAAGACCCAGAGTTAGCTCTGCTACACAGGATAAGTTCATTAGAGTTACCAGCCTCAGAAATTGCAGCCCAAAAAAAAGATTCACTGAGTACAAGTAACAGACACATCTCAACATCAACTGTTCAGAGGAGACTGTGTGAATCAGGCCTTCATGGTTGAACTGCTGCAAAGAAACCACTACTAAAGGTCACAAATAATAATAAGAGACTTGCTTGGGCCAAGAAACACGAGCAATGGACATTAGACCGGTGGAAATCTGTCCTTTGGTCTGATGAGTCCAAAATTTGTGAGACGCAGAGTAGGTGAACCGATGATCTCTGTATGTGTGATTCCCACTGTGAAGCATGGAGGAAGAGGTGTGATGTGTGGGGGTACTTCGCTGGTGACACTGTCAGTGATTTATATAGAATTTAAGGCACGCTGAACCAGCCTGGCTACCACAGCATTCTGCAGCGATACGCCATCCCATATGATTTCCGCTTAGTGGGACCATCATTAGTTTTTCAACAATATAATGACCCAACACACATCAAATCAAATCAAATGTTATTAGTCTCATGCGCCGAATACAATAGTGAAATGCTTACTTACGAGCCCCTAACCAACAATGCAGTTTAAAACAGATACGGATATGAATAATAAGGAAAAGTAACAAGAAATTAAAGAGCAGCAGTAAAATAACAATAGCGAGACTATATACATACCGGTACAGAGTCAACGTGCAGGGGCACCGGTTAGTTGAGGTAATATGTACATTATGGTAGAGTTATTAAAGTGACTATGCCTAGATGATAACAACAGAGAGTAGCAGCGGAGGGGGCAAAGCAAATACTCTGGGTAGCCATTTGATTAGATGTTCAGGAGTGTTATGGCTTGGGGGTAGAAGCTGTTGAGAAGCCTCTTGGACCTAGACTTAGCGCTCCAGTACTGTTTGCCGTGCGGTAGCAAAGAGAACAGTCTATGACTAGGGTGGCTGGAGTCTTTGACAATTGTCCGGCCTTCCTCTGACACTGCCTGGTATAGAGTTCCTGGATGGCGGGAAGCTTGGCCCCAGTGATGTACTGGGTCGTTCACACTACCCTCTGTAGTGTCGTGCGGCGGGAGGCCGAGCAGTTACCATACCAGGCAGTGATGCAACCATGCTCTCTATGGTGCAGCTGTAGAACCTTTCGAGGATCTGAGGACCCATGCCAAATCTTTTCAGTCTCCTGAGGGGGAATAGGTTTTGTCGCTTCACTCTTCACAACTGTCTTGGTGTGCTTGGAACATGTTAGTTTGTTGGTGATGTGGACACCAAGGAACTTGAATCTCTCAACCTGCTCCACTGCAGCCCCGTCGATGAGAATGGGGGCATGCTTGGTCCTCTCCTCCAGGCTGTGTAAGGGCTATTTGACCAAGAAGGAGAGTGATGGAGTGCTGCATCAGATGACCTGTCCTGGTTTGGGATGAGTTGGATCGCAGAGTGAAGGAAAGCAGCCAACAAGTGCTCAGCATATGTGGGAACTCCTTCAAGATTGTTGGAAAAGCATTCCAGGTGAATCTGGTTGAGAGAATACCGAAAGTGTGCAAACCTGTCATCAAGGCAAAGGGTGGCTACTTTGAAGAATCTAAAATCTAACATGTTTTTTATTTGTTTAACGCTTTTTTGGTTACTACATGATTCCATGTGTGTTATGTCATAGTTTTGATGTCTTCACTATTATTCTACAATGTAGAAAATATTACAAATAAAGAAAAACCCTTGAATGAGTGTGTCCAAAATTTTGACTGGTTCTGTATTTCAAAGTTTAAGATGTGTACCAAATAATAACTATCTTGATTTAAGCATAAACATTTTAGGATTTTTTTTTTCCATCAACAAATTAGTTTGAAAGTGAGTGATAACAATATGGAACATTTGTAATATTACTCTGTAGAACCACTGTTTAGAATCATTGAGATCCTAATTATACAGTCTCAGCACACTGATGGCTGTGTTTGTATGTATTACCAGTGGGAAATTCCTGTATTCCTTGTTCCTGGAGTATTCTAACCCATGCGGGTCTCATCCTGTTCTCACTATACAATAGCTCCCCTTTACCCATGAGAGAGGGCCAGCAGACGGTGTATGGGGATTGGTTAGATTCATATGCAGCTCAGCTCTGCAATGTAGTATATGGTTAAACCCACAGATACCCAAAGATTTTTGAGTTGTTTTTTATTGTTTATCAAACATTTGTTTAAACCTTTATTAACTACGAAAGTTAGTAGCCTAGTGGTTAGAGTGTTGTACTAGTAACCGGAAGGTTGTGAGTTCAAACCCCTGAGCTGACAAGGTACAAATCTGTCGTTCTGCCCCTGAACAAGGCAGTTAACCCACTGTTCCTAGGCTGTCATTGAAAATAAGAATTTGTTCTTAACAGACTTGCCTAGTTAAATAAAGGTAATAAAAAATTAAGAACATATTCTTATTTACAATGACGGCCTAGGAACAGTGAGCTAACTGCCTTGTTCAGGGGCTGAATGACAGATTTTACCCTGTCATCTCAGGGATTTGAACTTGTAACCTTTCAGTTACTGGCCCAGTGCTCTAACCACTAGGCTGGTTTGACTGAGGAAGGTGAAAGGGTAAAGATTCTAATTCACAATATTTTCCCTCTCAATCCTGAAGAATACTTTTCAATGAAATGTCAAAGTTAGCTCAGACTCTCTGTCAGGTATAGATGTCACCCAGTATTGGATATAATTGTGAAAAGGTCAATGGAAGAAGTAACATAACAATATGATCAAGCTGTGCTACGGACTGGGGCCATTTTTTACTAATATCTGACACATATTTGACACATACTTTCTCAAAGGTGGTGGCTATATGTTTTCACTCACAATCCCTCACAAAACAATTTTCATTAAAATGTCAGATAATATTGTATAAATTCTTAAAAAGGAGAGCAAAGAAAGGTATGAGGACAGTCAAAGGAGAATATAACAGGGCAGTATCTCCTAAAACTGCTACACTTCTCCTGAACTTCTGACTTGAAGGAAATGATGACGCTGAGACAGAGAGATAAACTACTCAGGTTCAGGTGGAATTGTGATTGACTGTGGAGAATGGGAAAGGATGACTATTTTATGGATTTGGGCACAGGGGAAATTTAGACATTCTGGCTAAGTGAAACATTATTACACCAATACCATTTTTAACAAGAAAACGAGGACATTGAAATGAAGAGCTCAAAACGTTAAAAAATATGATTTAATGTGTTTACTTCAGTTCTTGAGATAAAGTGGCTCTGTTGGTCTGGTAATCGATTCCACTGTGATTTGGAGCAGAGGATTCTAGGTAACTGCTTGGGGTGCACAATCAAAATCAAATCCAATTTTATTGGTCACATACACATGGTTAGCAAATGTTATTGCGACTGTAGCGAAATGCTTGTGCTTCTAGTCCCGAAAGTGCAGCAATATCTAACATGTAATCTAACAATTCCACAACAACTATAAGAATATATACAAATAAATATATGGATGAGTACTGACAGAGCAGCATAGGCAAGATGCAATAGATGGTATAAAATACGGTATATGAGATGATATGACATGAGTAATGCCAGATATGTAAACATTATTAAAGTGACTAGTGATCCATTTATTAAGGTGGCCAATTATTTGAAGTCTGTATGTACTGTAGGCAGCATCCTCTCTGTCTTTGTGACGGCAATCAGACAGTGCCTTAATGATAGCTCCCCAGAGACTATCATCACAACTCTGAGACCAGTCATTGTGGATGCTACAGCACCATTGAGATGTGGCAAGTTAGTGACAACTAGCCTGGTTAAACCAGACTGAACACTGTCCTCAACATTATTTCACTTGAAACAACAGTAAAATATAGTGAAATCAGCTTGGATGCCAAGCTAAGGGAAGCCCCTCTAATTATGGCAAAGATGGAGGGTTGAACTGTACTATGGAAGTGGTCTCCTAAGGACAGTAACTTACTTTTTCATTTAGCAGACACTCTTATCCAGAGCTACTTACAGGAGCAATTAGGGTTAAGTGCCTTGCTCACGGACACATCGGCAGATTTTTCACCTAGTTGGCTCTGGGATTTGACCAACCAGCGACCTTTCGGTTACTGGCCCAAAGCTCTTAATCGCTAGGCTACCTGCCGCCCCATACCCCATAAAATTAAATTCAGGATATCCCCCGTGTTAGAATAAATAAAGACCCAGTACAGCTCTGGGGGTTCAATCATGGATGCTCAGGTGTACAGTACAAACTTGTGTCAGGTAACATTGTCATACTGTCACGCCCTGACCTTAGAGAGCATTTGTATGTCTTTATTTGGTTTGGTCAGGATGTGATTTGGGTGGGCCTTCTATGTTCTGTTTTCTATGTTTTTGTATTTCTATGTTTTGGCCGGGTATGGTTCTCAATCAGGGACAGCTGTCTATCGTTGTCTCTGATTGGGAATCATACTTGGGCAGCCTTTTTCCCTTTTGTCTTTGTGGGAAGTTGTCTTTGTTAGGGGAACTATAGCCCTTGTAAGCTTCACGGTCGTTTTTGTTATTTCTTGTTTTGTTTGCAACATTTGACTAAATAAAGGAAAATGTACGCTCACCACGCTGCACCTTGGTCTTCCTTGAACGACGGCCGTGACACCTACCCTTGTCACGGTACATCCTGCTTCAGACTTGAACAATGTGTGACTATCAGGATATTAGATTAACGAGGCCAAGCTTGGCCTGTAAGAAGTCAACGCTTCTTGTTGTAATTTACAATCTAAGCAATTATATGGAATGACTGTAATTTGCAATAGACAAGGAAGTCATTACGGAAAGGAGGTGAAGCTTTTATTGGGCCCAGAGGCCCTTTGGACTGCACAGACACACATCCTACCCCGGAGAGAACCTGTGCACAGCTCTGGCCATTAGGATAAAGTGTTCCATTAAAACGCATGTCGGCTTAGAACAAGGGAAAGTGATGTATCTGCTTTGTCCAATCATATCGGTCTGTGCTTCTCCAAGGGCATGATGTGCAGACACAGACAGTTGCTGTTTGATAGAGGCTGTTTCTAGCCGTGTTGACTGTATTGTCATTAGGGTGTCCACATGTACTTTCCAGGGCTGTCCAACTTTAACAACACACACTGTAGTGACCTGCTGAGCCAATAAGAGAAAGAAGCACAAACCTGCAGAGGAATATTCTCAGGGATTCATTGAGCAATAGGCACGGATGGCTCCTCTTCTACAAGCTCTTCATGTTCTGAATTAGGTTGTGGAGATTTGAGGACAGGTCATAGGTCATACTGTAGAGATAAGATGTTGCAAACACACGTGGTCCTAGTTCTTCATAGTAAGTATTCACCATAGCCAAAGTTGTAAGGGAATAAAGTTCCTTTGAGTGAAAAATATAGTTTTTGTACATTATTTGATAAAGTTGCTTGTTTACCGGCAATAGGTGGAACCTGACACCTTCAACAAGGGGTAGAGGTGAGTACAGAGCTACACTGAGGATTTGTAGTAATATAATAACCACCAGTATGAGTTTAAATTGGAAAAGAACCTGCTAATACATCAAGTGAAGTCACCACTCACCTTTGTTCACGGCAAAGGGAAAAGGCATTATGGGGAAAAACACTGAGGGAGGTTGCTTTACTGCAGGGATCCTCAACGAGGAGGTTGCTTTACTGCAGGGATCCTCAACGAGGGAGGTTGCTTTACTGCAGGGATCCTCAACGAGGAGGTTGCTTTACTGCAGGGATCCTCAACGAGGGAGGTTGCTTTAATGCAGGGATGCTCAGGGGATCATCAGGGATCCTCAACGAGGGAGGCTTTTACTGCAGGGATCCGCAGGCTGTTTAATGCTTTTACTGCAGGATCCTCAACGGATGGTCCTCAACGGGGAGGTTGCTTTACTGCAGGGATCCTCACATAATTACTAATCATTGGTCAGTACACTGTACACTGAAGCCCAAACAGATATAATATTTGACTAAAACATGACATTTGTATATAATCATAACGAACTAAGAGAGTCAGACCGAAATGCAGCGTGTAGGTTACTCATGACTTTTAATGAAGATAATTGAAATAACTAAAATACAAAAACAACAAACGAGTGAAACTAATTACAGCCTATCTGGTGACGAGACAGGTACAATCACCCACGAAATACAACTACTATGCCTAAATACGGTTCCCAATGGGAATACTGACTGAGAACAGATTTCAAAATGAAAATGACTTGGAGCTGATTTCCTGCCAAGCCTAACTAGTAATAATACACACTCCCAATTAATACAAACCCCAATACGAAATACACCATATAAACCCATGTCACACCCTTTAACAAAAACACAAGATACAATGACCAAGGCGTGACAGTCTCTCTACCATGTGTGGGAATACTTGGGAACAGATTTCAAAATGAAAATGACTTGGAGTCTTTAATCTTTAATGTCCAACAATCAAACAATGGTTTTGTTTTTTAACCGGTACCTATTTCTGTCCAAGTCAAGCACTGCTCTACTGCATGTTACAGGTAAGAGACAGGAAGGGGAAAGTATCCCACACACCAACAAAAGACTCAAGACAGTTGACTAAAAAGTAGACTTACGATGCACCTGATGCTGTTGAAGGTGTTTCTCTACTTCTCCAACTGTATTACTCAAGTAAAGAGAGGGGGAAAATTGAAGGTGCCATTGTATGGGGGAGCAAAGCCCTTGAGGCATTGAAGGTGCTCCACTGTTCTGAGAGATTGAGTTTATCCTCGGAGGACTGAATAGAAATGGCTCAAATTGCTTTGAACTCCACAGTCACCCCATTTCGCTGACATCTTCCTACTGTGCCTCCAGGCAGGAAGGAGAGAGAGAGAAAAAGAGAGAGAAAAAAATGAAAAAGGAAGAGAGAGAGAGACAGAGAGAGAGAGAGAGAGGGGGGAGAGGATGAATGCCTGATGAGTGTGTTTTGACCAGAGGCAGTGCCAGGGGACTGACCGTCTGTAGGGGCCTGTAGGGTCCTCCCTAGCAGCTGATGTTTTATTGAACTTTGGGAGCCCAGAGCCACTAATAAGCAACCTGTGCCACGGGGCCCCTGGAGTATTGACAGACGTATACGCTCGGAATAACCATCAAAGAGGAGCCTTGAATGTTCTGGTTCCTTTGATATCCCCCCTCCCCATCGCTCTGCATTCTGTTACCCTGACTGAGAGTGTATGAGGGAGTTACACTGCACAGCAGGCAGCAGAAGTGGAGAAGTGGAGGAGTCCATTTCTGTTTGCATTGCAGAGTGGTGCCATGCAATGAGCAGGAATGGGAAAGGGAATGTTGCCTGCTCCAGACACTATACAGATGCACTTAATTCATCTTAATTTGACCCTGCTTCTCACAGCAGGAAAATAATCCTGCAGTAACAGGAAATGTGAATTATTATGTGGATTATAATTAATGGTAATTTTTGTAGGAATCGGAGGTTAGATCTTTTTATTCCACCGTTGTTCTCCATGACGCTCTGTGCCAGCGTAATCCTTTTGAGTTTGGTCTGCTCTACCCAGAGGTGTTGGAATGAATGCCATGCCACACAGCCCACACTCGCATTCATAGTTAGTAGCCTTACACAAGCCTTGGCTGGTGTGAACTGGAATGGCTCATAGGAGCAGGAGCATACTGTATCTCTGGTTTCTGTAGCGTGAGTACAGCTTGTTGGTGTGAACTGGAATGGCTCATAGGAGCAGGAGCATACTGTATCTCTGATTTCTGTAGGGTGAGTACAGCTTGTTGGTGTGAACTGGAATGGCTCATAGGAGCAGGAGCATACTGTATCTCTGGTTTCTGTAGCGTGAGTACAGCTTGTTGGTGTGAACTGGAATGGCTCATAGGAGCAGGAGCATACTGTATCTCTGGTTTCTGTAGCGTGAGTACAGCTTGTTGGTGTGAACTGGAATGGCTCATGGCTCATAGGAGCAGGAGCATACTGTATCTCTGGTTTCTGTAGCGTGAGTACAGCTTGTTGGTGTGAACTGGAATGGCTCATAGGAGCAGGAGCATACTGTATCTCTGGTTTCTGTAGCGTGAGTACAGCTTGTTGGTGTGAACTGGAATGGCTCATAGGAGCAGGAGCATACTGTATCTCTGGTTTCTGTAGCGTGAGTACAGCTTGTTGGTGTGAACTGGAATGGCTCATAGGAGCAGGAGCATACTGTATCTCTGGTTTCTGTAGCGTGAGTACAGCTTGTTGGTGTGAACTGGAATGGCTCATAGGAGCAGGAGCATACTGTATCTCTGGTTTCTGTAGCGTGAGTACAGCTTGTTGGTGTAACTGGAATGGCTCATAGGAGCAGGATGCATACTGTATCTCTGGTTTCTGTAAAATGGGACTGTGAATACAGCTTGTTTTGAACTGGTAATGGCTCAAAATAAAGGAAATACTGTATCTCTGGTTTCTGTAGCGTAGTACAGCTTGTTGGTGTGAACTGGAATGGCTCACTAGGACAGGAGCATAATGCATCTCTGGTTTGATTCTGAGTACAGCTTGTTGGTGTGAACTGGAATTTTGCAGGATGCATTTTGTATCTCTAAATTTCTGTAGCTCTGGCTACAGCTTGTTTGTTTGAACTGGAATGGCTCTTAGGAAGACAGGACATACTGTACCATTTGCTACTAAGATATGTATCTGGGCTCTAAGGAGAGGAATGACTGTATCTCTGGTTTCTGACCTAAGCGTAGTACAGCTTGTTGGTGTGAACTGGAATGGCTCATAGGAGCAGGAGCATACTGTATCTCTGGTTTCTGTAAAAGGTACAGCTTGTTTTGAACTGGAATACTCAACCATAGTTAGCATTTATAAATTATGTATCTCTGGTTTCTGTAAACGTGAGTACAGCTTGTTGGTGTGAACTGGAATGGCTCAAAGCAGGAGCATACTGTATCTCTGGTTTCTGTAGCGTGATACACTTGTTGGTGTGAACTGGAATGGCTCAAAACACTGATGATAAACTGTAACACTGATAACAAAACTAAAAGCACACTTGATGATAAACTATAACACTCATGATAAACTATAACACTGGTTTCTGATAAACTATAACACTGATGATAAACTATAACACTGTTGACTGGGACTATAACATGGGACTGATGAATAAACTTTACACTGAGTGATAAACTATAACACTGATGACAAACATATACTGATGATAAACATGGGCACACTGATGATAAACTGCTCCAAAACTGCACTGATGATAGATATAACAAGTGATAAACTATAACACTGATGACAAACTATAACACTGATGATAAAACTAATAACACTGATGACAAACTATAACACTGATGGTAAACTGGGTAACACTGGTGACAAACTATAACACACATGACAAACTATAACACTGAAACAAACTATAACACTGATGACAAACTATAACACTGATGACAAACTATAACACTGATGACAAACTATAACACTGATGGTATACTATAACACTGATGACAAACTATAACACTGATGGTAAACTATAACACTGATGATAAACTATAACACTGATATCAACTATAACACTGATGACAAACTATAACACTGATGACAAACTATAACACTGATGACAAACTGATAACACTATGACAAACTATAACACTGATGATAAACAAACACTGATGACAACTATAACACTGATGACAACACTATAACACTGATATCAACCTAACACTGATGTCAAACTATAACACTGATATCAAACTATAACACTGATGGTAAACTATAACACTGATATCAACTATAACACTGTGACAAACTACTAACACTGATGACAATCATCTACCTCCCACTCTGTGAAAACACTGACACTGATAATAAACTATAACAGCTCTGTGTCAACTATAACACTGATGATAAACTATAACACTGATGATAAACTGTAACACTGATAATCAACTATAACACTGATGATAAACTGTAACACTGATAATCAACTATAACACTGATGATAAACTATAACACTGATGACAAACTGTAACACTGATGATAAACTATAACACTGATGATAAACTGATAATACCTGACCTGATAAACTAAAACACTGATGATAAACTAAAACACCTCTGATGATAAACTTGATAACACTGATGATACCTCCCACCTCTGAGTCACAGCCTGGCCAGCTCTACCGCTATCTCATCTGACCTCCCATCCAAATGTGTCAAGACAGTCATTCACTGACATTACATATCAAAGCTACCTCCCACCTCTGTGTCACAACACTGACATTACATACCTCCCACCTCTGTGTCAAACCATCATATATCATCTACCTCCCACCTCTGTGTCACACAGCATTGACTTACATATCATCTACCTCCCACCTCTGTTCACAGCACTGACCTGACAGGTCATCTACCTCCCACCTCTGTGTCACAATCTGACATTACTCATCTACGCTCCCACCACTGTGTCCAACACTGACATCATGTTCTAGGCCCAGCTCTGTGTCACGCTACTGACATTACATATCATCTACCTGGCACCTCTGTGTCACAACACTGACATTACATATCTCTCCTCCACCTTGCTGTCACAACACTGACATTACATATCATCTCCTCCCACCTCTGTCACCAGCACTGACATTACATATCATCTACCTGCCACCTCTGTGTCACAACACTGACATTACATATCACCACCTCCCACCTCTGTGTCAAGCCTGACATGACATCCATCTTCCTCCCACCTCTGGTTTGCACTGACATTACACATTGCCATCACTGCACTGTTTATGTGGGTATGTTCCCCAGGCTGAATTCAGCAGGAAAGGAATGGTTCTAATTGTTGGACTCATCCGGGAAGGTTGCCCTCTAGGCATGTTTTCATCACGTGAGAATTCAGATTGTGTCCTCCTCCCAGAGCGCTAAGAACCTTGATATGATCCTGGATTCAACACCCTAATTACTCAATATTCCATCAAGATATGCACAAAATAAGTCCTGTTTAGGTGTAGGTTCATGCTTAATTAACATCCGCAAACACTAATTATTTGCCTCACACAGGAAGACAATAATTCCTTGTCCAGGCACTTGTCATCTCCCGTCTTGATTACTGCATCTGATTTGGCTGGGCTCCTGCCTGTGCCATTAAACCCCTACAACTCATTCCAGAACGCACCTTTGTCAGCCCGACTGAGGCCACAGCTAATTCTATATTGTCATCTTTAAAATGAGCTATGTTTCCGTTTCCACTGGCTTACATAAAGACATTTGAACAAAGAGATCCGCTAGAGACCATGTCTGCTCAGGACAAGGCAGCTGTGAGGGGAACGGCACCTGTAGTACCTCCAGGCTCTGATCAGGCCCTACACCCAAACAAGGGCACTGCTCATCCACCTCTGGCCTGCTGCCTCCCTACCACTGAGGAAGTACAGTTCCCGCTCAGCCCAGTCAAAACTGTTGTTGCTCTGGCCCCCAATGGTGGAACAAACTCCTCACGACGCCCAGTTCAGCGGAGTCAATCATCACCTTCCGGAGACACCATTTTTGCAAATGCACCTCTTCAAAATAATACCTAGGATAGGGTAAGTAATCCTTGTTTCACCCCTACATCTTAGAAAGACAGGATGCACACCATGTGCTAAAGATGTATCTGGGTCCACTGATGAATGACTGTAAGTGGTGTTTGACCAAGTTAGGACCTGTTGTATAAGAGTGTCACGTAAAGACTTAAATGTAATGTAAATTTAATAAACTGTAACACTGATTTTTGATAAACTTCAACACTTAGATTTATAAACTATAACACTATTGATAAACTATAACACTGATGACAAACTATAACACTGATGACAAACTATAACACTGATGGTAAACTAAAACACTGATGATAAACTATAACACTGATGATAAACTATAACACTGATGATAAACTATAACACTGATAATAAACTATAACACTGATGATAAACTATAACACTGATGATAAACTATAACACTGATGATAAACTATAACACTGATGATAAACTATAACACTGATGATAAACTATAACACTGATGATAAACTATAACACTGATGATAAACTATAACACTGATGATAAACTATAACACTGATGATAAACTATAACACTGATGATAAAATACCCTTAGAGAGCACCTGTTCTGGTGAATATTATGGAAATATACTTGGGACCCGTCCCAAATGGCACCCTATTCCCTACATAATGCACTACATTTGTTCAGAACCCCGGTAAAATAAATAGTGCGCTATGTAGGGAATTGGGTTCCATGTGGGACGTAAAGCTGTATGTACATAGTGGTGGAAAATATACTTGATTCAACACAGATTTGTTAACAGAAATCAGGTGGCAATCATTAATGATTCTATTTTGACTAATCTATAATTGAAGGTAGTTTAATAAATCAGGTTTATGACTAAGCTTTCCCTGTAATGGTTTTATAACTATTTGATCACCAATGAGAATGTCACTGAAGCAAATAGAATGGAGGAGACACCGGGGCGATGAAGGAGCCGTATCAGAAACCGGAGAACAATGTGTCAATGTCTCTTAAATCTAACAGGCAATTCAAACTGATCTGAGATATACACAACATCTTCATGGATTAATATCTCCCTATTACATGACTGAAACAAACAGACAACTTGGGATTCAACCAGACAACTTCGGACCCAACCAGACAGCTCGGGATCCAACCAGACAGCTCGGGAGCCAACCAGACAGCTCGGGAGCCAACCAGACAGCTCGGGAGCCAACCAGACAGCTTGGGAGCCAACCAGATAGCTCGAGATCCAACCAGACAGCTCGGGAGCCAACCAGACAGCTTGGGAGCCAACCAGATAGCCCGAGACAGCTTGTGATCCAAATTTACACAACAACAATGATTAACACTCATTCAAAAATGTGACATTTGAATTCTGTGCCTTTTCATCTGCGTGACTTGAATGAGGTCAGTTTCTGCCGTAGCTTTTGGCTAGAGATGATGATTTAATTGACCGCTGACAAAGATTAGCTGGATCCAGGGCTTATTTAATTGTGTCCTGAAGCCAGTGTGTGATGTGTGATGAGTTTTGGCACTATTATTGACAATAACATTCGGTTGAACCATAATTTGAAATGGTATTATTCATGCAGGATGTAAGTGGAACGATTATGTTACAAACATTACACGGATGAAGACAGACAGGCGCAGGATGGCACTTTACCATTCTTCGAGTTCAAGGGTGCCATAATGAGATGCGTGACATCAGCAGACATTAGAAATCTACAGGCAACACACGCCTGGCCTGAGGCACCTCTCTCTCTCTCTCTCTCTCGCTCTATATATATATATATTCTTGGCTGAGTGTTTTAGTGTTTCACACATTAGATTACATAGAGATAGAGGTACAAGTGCTGGACTTGTGCTCTGAAGCATCCATAACTATTCTCTAAAATATGTATATCAGAGCTTCCAAGCAAGATAGTGCTAAACAATAAGAGAATGCTACCTAACAGGCTGTTATTTTGCCCTTTTCAAACACATTTTCTGCAATTCTACAAATGTTTCCATCGCTCATGCCGTGTTCTTATGCTTCTGAGTGACTCAAACGTTATAACAAAAACAGTGGAGGTAATCCAGCCTGGCGGCAGGTAGCCCAGTGGTTAGAGCCTTGGACTAGTAACCGAAAGGTTGCTTGATCAAATCCCTGAGCTGACAAGGTAAAAATCTGTCATTCTGCCCCTGAACAAGGCAATTAACCCATTGTTCCTAGGCTGTCATTGTAAATAAGAATTTGTTCTTAACTGACTTGCCTGGATAAATAATAAAATAATAATGTGTGAGCCTAAAGTGTGAAAAATCTGTCGTTGAGGATCAGGCTCGCCATTTCTACTGTGGCTTACAAATGTCAAAGTGTCATCCACAATAAAATCCAGTGTGTCGTGAGGTTAAACATGTTCTTCAGTTGCTCAAGCTGACAAAGGCTTTAGACACGAGAGTGAGAAAAGAATACCTACTGCATGTGTTGTATGTAAAAAGACATGTCTGTATTGTACTTTTTTTAACCAGGCAAGTCAGTTAAGAACAAATTCTTATTTACAATGACAGCCTACCAGGGAACAGTTCAGGGGCAGAACAACAGATTCTGTCACCTTGTCAGCTCTGGGATTTGATGTAGCAACCTCTGGGTTACTGGCCCAATGCTCTAAACTCTAGGCTACCTGCCGTAATGTGTTGTGTATTGTATTGAGAATTGTAGTGTGTATTGAGTACGTTATTGTATATTGTATTGTATTGCATTGTGTATTGTATTGTGTACTGTGTTGTGTATTGTATTGTGTACTGTATTGTGTATTGTATGGTGTGTTGTATTGTATTGTACTTTAATAGTAATTATATCACAGTGATAAGGATTATAGCTGTTTATGTTTCTTAACAATTTCACTCATATGGCCTGCATTAAATAATGTGTACAATTAATGTGCAGTTCATTTAGAGAGCCCACAACATATTGAGCGAGCCAGGATGTTGTCACGACTTCCGCCGAAGTTGTTCCCTTTCCTTGTTCCAACCTTCTCGTCATCGCTGATCCATTTTTCATTTTCCATTGGTTTTGTCTTGTCTTCCATCACACCTGGTTCCAATCCCATCAATTCCATGTTGTGTATTTAACCCTCTGTTCCCCCTCATGTCCTTTAACCCTCTGTTCCCCCTCATGTCCTTTGTCGGTGATTGTTTCCATGTGTAAGTCTGTACTGGTGTGTATTTAACCCTGGTTCCCCTCATGTCCTTTAACCCTCTGTTCCCCCTCATGTCCTTGTCAGTGATTGTTTATTGTAAGTGTTTGTGTACGTCTGTACTGGTGTGTATTTAACCCTCTGTTCCCCCTCATGTCCTTGTCGGTGATTGTTTATTGTAAGTGTTTGTGTACGTCTGTACTGGTGTGTATTTAACCCTCTGTTCCCCCTCATGTCCTTGTCAGTGATTGTTTCTTGTAAGTTTTTGTGTACGTCTGTACTGGTGTGTATTTAACCCTCTGTTCCCCCTCATGTCCTTGTCAGTGATTGTTTATTGTAAGTGTTTGTGTACGTCTGTACTGGTGTGTATTTAACCCTCTGTTCCCCCTCATGTCCTTGTCGGTGATTGTTTATTGTAAGTGTTTGTGTACTGTACTGGTGTGTATTTAACCCTCTGTTCCCCCTCATGTCCTTTAACCCTGTACTGTTCCCCTGTTCCCCCTCATTTATTGTCCTGTACTGGTTGCCCTGATTGTTTATTGTAAGTGTTTGTGTACGTCTGTACTGGTGTGTATTTAACCCTCTGTTCCCCCTCATGTCCTTGTCGTCTGTACTGGTGTAACCCTCTGTTCCCCATCATGTCCTTGTCAGTGATTGTTTATTGTAAGTGTTTGTGTACGTGTACTGGTGTGTATTTAACCCTCTGTTCCTCCTCATGTCCTTGTCGGTGATTGTTTATTGTAAGTGTTTGTGTACGTCTGTGGTGTGTATTTAACCCTCTGTTCCTCCTCGTGTCCTTGTCAGTGATTGTTTATTGTAAGTGTTTGTGTATCTGTACTGGTGTGTATTTAACCCTCTGTTCCTCCTCATGTCCTTGTCAGTGATTGTTTATTGTAAGTGTTTGTGTAAGTCTGTACCCTCTGTTCCCCCTCATGTCCTTGTCAGTGATTGTTTATTGTAAGAGTTTGTGTACGTCTGTACTGGTGTGTATTTACCCTCTGTTCCCCCTCATGTCCTTGTCGGTGATTGTTTATTGTAAGTGTTTGTGTACGTCTGTACTGGTGTGTATTTACCCTCTGTTCCCCCTCATGTCCTTGTCAGTGATTGTTTATTGTAAGTGTTTGTGTACGTCTGTACTGGTGTGTATTTAACCCTCTGTTCCTCCTCATGTCCTTGTCAGTGATTGTTTATTGTAAGTGTTTGTGTAAGTCTGTATGTGTTATTTAACCCTCTGTTCCCCTCATGTCCTTGTCAGTGATTGTTTATTGTAAGAGTTTGTGTACGTCTGTACTGGTGTGTATTTACCCCTCTGTTCCCCCTCATGTCCTTGTTCTGATTGTTTATTGTAAGAGTTTGTGTGTCTGTACTGGTTTCCCCCTCATGTCCTTTGTTTATTGTAATGTTTGTGTACGTCTGTACTGGTGTGTATTTACCCCTCTGTTCCCCCTCATGTCCTTGTCGGTGATTGTTTATTGTAAGTGTTTGTGTACGTCTGTACTGGTGTGTATTTACCCTCTGTTCCCCCTCATGTCCTTGTCAGTGATTGTTTATTGTAAGTTGTACGTCTGTACTGGTGTGTATTTAACCCTCTGTTCCCCCTCATGTCCTTGTCAGTGATTGTTTATTGTAAGTGTTTGTGTACGTCTGTACTGGTGTGCATCAGGTTGTTACCCATTGATTTTTATTATTCTGTTTTCCGGTGGGTTTTTTGTAAATAAACTGTGCCGTTGGAAACACTTATTTCTCTCCTGCATCTGTCTTCTCTGTTGCCAGTTAAACACCCTTACAGATGTAAAACGTGGACAAGGCCTGAGGTGCACATTCATAGGAAACACTTTATTGGGATAGTCTCTAGTAGATGGTTTGTAGATGTTCAATCACTGTCAACAACATTTCAACTAACCATCCATAACCCATAACCTTAACCTTTATTCTATACCTAACCCTAACGCTGACCCTAGCAAAGCAGTTGCTTATCAACAGATAGTTTGTTGAGAGTATGAACATCTGTAAAGCATCTATATGGGTCGGTTCATATACGGTTCATATCATACAGTATCTTTCTGTTCTTAGATACAGACAGCATCATGTAGACATGGTAACCATCAGACAAAATGATGACTTTTTAAGCACAGAATGATCCTGTATGTTCAACGTCAGTGGAAATGTGATTGATTACATTTGCTCCCGATATTACCAGAATGCAGTTCTTTATTGTTCCAGGAAGTAATTAAGATGATAATGACATGGAAGCTTCGCCAAGACCCTCATGCTTGGATCGATACAATGTATGAGTGTGATCATTAGCGTGATGGCAATATTTATTAATTATGGTCACCGTTGATAAGAATGTCCTCTCAGCTAAACAATAAAAACAAATGGTTATTTGTAGTTCATATTCATGATTACAGTATTTGTAAATGCCAGCTACATTTGACCAGCCATGCACACATTGTATTTCACTATTACACTGTGTTTAATTTGTGTGTCAAAATGTAAATGCTCTTTTCTTTTATCAAGTGATGACCAGCTGTTTGTTGTTTCTAAGCTGTCCTGTGTAATGACCTCTGTTATTGCACCATAATGTCAGACATTATTTTTTTGTTGCGTGGAATCCACACTGCCTGAATATCGCTCAGACTCCAGGCTAAGTGGTTTGCCTTCTTCATTAGTTTAGATGCAAAGCTCTCAAAACGCCATTCATTTCTGTGTTATGAAACTTCAGTGACCAATATATTGTATTGTATGTATTTCTAATTGAATTTCCTACTGAGTTCTGCAGTTCAGCGATGTCCTCTGCTGTTTCAACCAAAAACAGTTTCTGCACATAACCAGTGATGGTTTGTGCTTTGTGCATCACACAACTGACTTGCCTCAGTCACAGAGCGTGATGTCATCACAATCACTCAACCGCTTTTGGCAGAGCAGGTGTGAGGACATTCTCCTCACCATCTCATGTCGGTGGTCCATTCATAGACAGATTTCCTTTGTGTAGAGTTATTTAAAGGGTTTATAAAACAATGATAAAGCATAAAGAAAGTTTAAATAGTATCGGCTCTAATATTTTGCGTTGCAATATTGACTATGTAGCACAGGAGGCTGCTGAGGGAGGACGGCTCATAATAATGTCTGGAACAGAGTGAATGGAATGGCATCAAACACATGGAAACCACATGTTGGTGTATTTGATAGCGTTCCACTCATTCCACTCCAGCCATTACCACTAGTCTGTCCTCCACAATTAAGGTGGCGCCAACCTCCTGTGCTGTGTAAGTCATGGCAGGCTGACACTCATTCAGGCTCATCCAGACTGAGCCAGACTCGTCCACAACACTCAGCAGGAGAGACAGCGAAGGCCAATGGCAGGACAATGTCACTTCTCGTCCCCTGTTAATAATGCCCTGCCACTGCCTATCTAGTCCACACCACTGACAGTGGCCATCTGCATCCACAGAGCATTGTCTGTCTAGTCAGAGGCCATCCATATCAACAGAGCCTCTTTGTGCATCCCAAATGGCACCCTATTCCCTACATCCTGTACAATCCTTATCTGAGCCAGAAGGGCCCGTAGGTCAGGAGTCTCCCTTGGGGCCCTAATCAGAAGTAGTGTACTATAAAGTGAATCGGGTGCCATTTGACACACACAGCATCTAGTCTGCAGCACTGCCACTGACAGTGGCTCTGGACAACCAAATCCACATGGACAAAGCATCTGTGTCTGTGTCTGTTAACTGGCTGAGACTAGAAACTAGAAATTGAAACAGAGGCTCAATCTCTCTCTGTTAGCCATGCAGGCATTTCAAGACATACCAAACGTCTCCTCTGTTCAGCGCTGATCAGGAGATGATTAACACACACACAAACACACTTACATGCACACACACATATGCACGCACACACACTCTTACGCACGCACGCACGCACGCACGCACGCACACGCACACACACACACACACACACACACACACACACACACACACACACACACACACACACACACACACACACACACACACACCAACAGGCATTTACATTCCACACCCTGTGCTCTGCTCTGCGCTGCTCTGGTCTGCGCTGCTCTGGTCTGCGCTGCTCTGGTCTGCTCGTGTCTGTACTTAACTTTACCAAGGCAATGATTTGTAGCGATTGAGTGAATCGGCTCCAAGCTGTACACCAATCACAGGGGACATATGGAGCTGTACATATGAGGGAGGTATTTGTCAACCTAATTGGCCTATGGATAAGGGGGATTTGTAAGGGTAGCTGTAGGCTACATTGAGACCTATGGCTTGATCATTATGTTAATATTTAGCATGTTCTAACACCCTATTAGATGAGTGTATTTCTGACAGATATCCCTTTATGTCAAATATCTGGCTAGACGTTATGCCATGAGGACATATTGCACTGAACAAAAATATAAGCGCAACATGCAACAATTTCAATGATTTTACTGAGTTACAGTTCATATAAGGAAATCAGTCAATTGAAA
The DNA here is from genome assembly GCF_023373465.1 of Oncorhynchus keta. NCBI lineage: Eukaryota > Metazoa > Chordata > Actinopteri > Salmoniformes > Salmonidae > Oncorhynchus > Oncorhynchus keta. The sequence continues at coordinate 26,855 of NW_026280305.1, read as the reverse complement.
TAAATTCACTAGGCCCTAATCTATGGATTTCACATGGTTGGGCTCCTGAGTGGTGCAGCAGTCTAAGGCACTGCATCTCAGTGCTAGAGGCATCACTACAGACCCTAGATAGATTCCAGGCTGTAGCACAACTGGCCAGGATTGGGAGTCCCATAGGGTGGCGCAAATTGGCCCAGCGTCGTTAGGGTTTGGCCGGGGTAAGCTGTCTTTGTAAAGAAGAATATTCAGACCCTTTGCTATGAAACTCAACATTGAGCTCAGGTGCGTCCTGTTTCCATTGATCATCCTAGAGATGTTTCTACAACTTGATTGGAGTCCACTTGTGGTAAATTCAATTGATTGGACATGATTTGGAAAGGCACACACCTGTCTGTATAAGGTCCCAAAGATGACAATGCATGTCAGAGCAAAATTTGTTTTTAACTGGCTTGCCTAGTTAAATAAAGGTTCAATTAAAAATAATACAAAAAACAAGCCATGAGGTCAAAGGAATTGTCCGTAGAGCTCTGAGACAGGTTTGTGCCGAGGTACAGATCTGAGGAAGGTTACCAAAAAATGTCTGCAGGATTGAAGATCAACAAGAACACAGTGGTCTTCATCATTCTTAAATCACAGAAGTTTGGAACCACCAAGACTCTTTCTAGAGCTGGCAACCCGGGCAAGCTGAGCAATCGGGGAGAAGGGCCTTGGTCAGGGAGGTGACAAAGAACAGAGCTCCAGAGTTCCTCTGTGGAGAATCTTCCAGAATGAGAACTATCTCTGCAGCACTCCAATCGGGACTCCACCAATCAGGACCAAGGTAAGACCCAGATGCAGACAACGTTGAATAAACAATAGTTTAATATTCCAACAGGAGCAGGCAATAGGCAGGTCAAGGCAGGCAGGAGCCAGTAAACCAGAGGTGGGGCAACAGTACAGAGCGGTAAGCAGGCTCAGGGTCAGGGTAAGGCAGAGGTCGATAATCCAGAGGTGGGGCAACGGTACCGAGCGACAAGCAGGCTCAGGGTCAGGGTAAGGCAGAGGTCGATAATCCAGAGGGGGGCAAAGGTACAGGTCGGCAGACAGGCTCCGGGTCAGGGGCAGGCTGAGTGGTCAGCCAGGCGGGCTCGGGTCAGGACAGGCAAGGGTCAAAACCAGGAGGGCGAGAAAAGAGAGACTGGAAAAAGCAGGAGCTGAGACACAAAACGCTGGTTGACTTGAACAAACTAGACGAACTGGCAACAGACAACAGAACACAGGTATAAATACACAGGGGATAATGAGGAAGATGTGCTGTACCTGGAGGGGGTGGAGACAACCACAAAGACAGGTGAAACAGACCAGGGTGTGACAGTAACAGCATACCTGGTTGACCGGGGTGTCGGTGCTGAAAATCTGCGATGAGGACTGGGTCCAGGATGTCCCTGGTGGGGACCCAGCACCTCTCCTCCGGGCCACAACCCTCCCAGTCAACCAGGTACTGGAACCTCCTGCCCCGAGGTCTAACCTTCAGGAGACGCCTCACCGTGTAAGCCGGTTGGCTGTCGATGAGACTGGGGAGAGTAGTGGGCCTGGAAATGGGAAACAAAGGGCTGTGAGATATGGGTTTTACTCTGGACACATGAAAGGTGGGATGTATACGAAGGGTACGGGCAACAGAAGGTGAACAGCAGAGGGACTAATGATCTTGGAGATGGAGAATGGGCCAATAAACCGGGAGGAGAGTTTGCGGGATTCCACCCGGAGGGATAGATCCCAGATGGATAGCCATACCTTCTGCCTAAGACGATACTGGGGAGCTGGAGTCTGATGGTAATCCGCTTGTTGTCGATACCTGGAGGTGGTCATGAGGAGGGCCGACCGGCCTCTCTTCCAAGGACGACAACAGCGGTGGACAAACATCTGGGCAGAAGGTATGCCGACCTCCTCTTCCTGTTCAGGGAAGAGTGGGGGCTGATACCCCCATAAACACTCAAATGATGATAGGCTCGTGGCAGAGCAGGGAAGGGTGTTGCGGGCGTATTCCACCCACACCAGCTGCTGGCTCCAGGTGGTGGGGTTGGCGGCGACCAGGCAGTGCAGGGTGGTCTCGAGGTCCTGGTTGGCTCGCTCCGACTGGCCTTTAGACTGGGGGTGGAACCAGGAGGACAGGCTGGCCGACGACCCAATGATGGTGCAGAACGCCTTCCAGGACTGGGACGAGAACTGAGGGCCACGGTCGGAGACCATGTCCACAGGCAGTCCATGGATCCGGAAGACGTGCTGCACCATGAGATGGGCCGTCTTCTTGGCAGGGGGTAACTTGGGGAGAGGAATGACGTGGGCGGCCTTGGAAAAGCGGGCCCACTCCAGGACCGGGGAGCAGACAGCGTCAGGCACGAACATCCGGTTATCTGCCCCCCCGGTTATCTGTCCCCCCCAGGATTCGGCTGGGACCGCTGCACCTCCCGGACCTGTTTCCCATTACCCCTGCTGAGTGCCATCGCCAGGCACGAGGTGGGAAGAATGGTCTCAGGCTCAGTGGTGGTAGCCGTGAGGTTATAGCGGTGATATAGGGCATCCGGCTTGACGTTCTTGGACCCCGGGCCCAGCTCCCGATTCCCCACATCGTAATTCCTCTCCGTGGTGGCGAGGTGGAAGGAGAAGAAGGTGCAGGGATGCAGCTTATGGTCCAGGGCAGAACGTTGGGACAGAACAGCCCCCACTCCAACATCCGAAGCATCGGCCTCCACCACAAATTGATAGGAAGGGTCCGGATGAACCAGGATTGGAGCCGCGGTGAAGCGTATTTTAAGGTGCCGAATGCCCGGTCCACGGCCATGGACCATGTGAACGGATCCTTGGTAGAGGTGAGGGCAGACAGGGGAGTTCAGGGTGTTGTCACACCGGATAAAGCGGCAATAAAAGTTGGCGAACCCCAGGAAGCGTTGCAGCTGCACCCTGGACGTAGGCTGAGGCCAATCCATCACCGCTTTCACCTTCTTGGGATCCATCTTGACTCTCCCAGAAGAGATGATGTAGCCTAGAAAGGGAATGGTGGATCAATGGAACTCACACTTTTCCACCTTAACGAACAACTAGTTCTCCAGAAGGTGCTGAAGAACCTGCTGGACATGAACCACGTGTTCTTGGGGGAAGCGGGAGAAGACGAGGATGTCATCAAGATGAACCGGTTCAGCATGTAGCGGAGAATGTCATTCACCAGAGTCTGGAACACTGCAAATGTACAGATCGGCAGGCAGGCTCAGTGTCAGGGCCAGGCTGAGAAAAAAGACTGGAAAAAGCAGGAGCTGAGTCACAAAACGCTGTTTGACTTGAACAAACAAGAATAACTGGCAACAGACAAACAGAGAACACAGGTATAAAATACACAGGTAATAATGGGAAGATGGGCACACCTGGAGGGGGTGGAGACAATCACAAAGACAGGTGAAACAGATTGGAGTTTGCCAAAAGGCACCTAAAGACTCTTCGCCAATGAGAAACAAGATTATCTGATCTGATGAAACCAAGATTGAACTCGTTGACCTGAATTCCACGCGTCACGTCTGGAGGAAACCTGACACCATGAAGTATGGTGGTGGCAGCATCATGCTGTGGGGATGTTTTTCGGCGGCAGGGACTGGTCAGGATCGAGGTAAAGATGAACAGAGCAAAGTACAGAGAGATCCTTGATGAAAACCTGCTCCAGAGTGTTCAGGACCTCAGACTGTGGTCGAAGGTTCACCTTCCAACAGGACAACGACCCTAAGCACACAGCCAAGACAACTCAGGAGTGGCTCCGGGACAAGTCTCTGAATGTCCTTGAGTGGCCTAGCCAGAGCCTGGACTTGAACTTGAGCTAACATCTCTGGAGAGACCTGAAAATAGCTGTGCAGCAACGCTCCCCTTCCAACCTGACAAAGCTTGAGAGGATCTGCAGAGAAGAATGGGAGAAACTCCCCAAATACAGGTGTGCCAGCCTTGTAGCTTCATACCCAAGAAGACTCGAGGATGTAATCACTGCCAAAGGTGCTTCAACAAAGTACTGAGTAAAGGGTCTGAATAATATATTTTTAGAAATTAGCAAACATTTCTAAAAACCTTTGCTTTGTCATAATGGGGTATTGTGTGTAGATTGGTTAGCAGGAAAAATAATTTAATCCATTTTAGAATAAGGTTGTAACGCAACAAAATGCGGAAAAAGTCAAGGTGTCTGAATACTTTCCGAAGGCACTTTGTATATTTATTTGACATTTGAGCCCATATTTACTGTACTTCCATTCATTTCTTCAACTAGTACCAGGGGACCTTCAGTCAAGTCTTGTGAGGCCTTGTTAACGGTGTGTACAGGAGGCCAAGTCAGGTGCAGGAGAGCAGAGTGTAGCAAACAGGCGCACTTTAACTCCGGTCCAAAAACGACAGCACATAAAAACATAAACTGGCCAAAAACACAGAATATAACAAAAGTATGGCGCCTGACAATATCCACATAACAATAAACAATTACACACAAAGACATGGAGGGGAACAGAGGACTAAATACATGCAGTGTGATTAGGGAATGAAAACCAGGTGTGTATGGAACAAGATAAAACAAATGGACATGGAGTGGCGATGGCTAGAAAGCCGGTGACGTCGATCGATGAACGCTGCCCGAACAAGGAGAGGAGCCGACTTCCCTCGAAAGTCGTGACAGGCCTGTCCTAGAGAAAAACAACCAAAATGTACTTATTTGTGAGAGCCTATCCTTTCCACAGAGGGGTCATATTAGTGTGTAGCCCAAACAGTTCGGACGCTACAGACAGAGATTAGCAGATTGGCTGTAACCGACTTCAAACGAGTCCCAAGATGCTTGTGGGGGTCATAGAGCAAAACGGTGAACACCATCGTGAACGTGAAAGCATAATGTTTCTATAGAGTTTGTAGGCCAAACCATTTGGAGACTACAGTTGATTTTGTGAGAAGACCGATTTTCAAACACCGCTCTAGCTCTGTCACCTTTCACCTCAGATGCGGAACTGCGATGTCAGCGGAAGTGGTGGATTGAAAAGCCCCCCAGATATCTATAGCTTAAATTGACAGATTTTAATGGGGATTTTGTTAATATGCTAATTATACTTCTGCGGGGGCGTGGACATCAATTCTAGGTAAACTTTCTTAAGCACCATCCAATAGGGCTGCTGCTCCAGCAGCATTAGGCAGATGAAAGCAGCTGCATGAGGCAGAAAATAACAGTCTCCAGGCAGACAATAGCAGCTACATTAGGCAGACGATAACAGTCTCCAGGCAGACAATAGCAGCTACATTAGGCAGACGATAACAGTCTCCAGGCAGACAATAGCAGCTACATTAGGCAGACGATAACAGTCTCCAGGCAGACGATAACAGTCTCCAGGCAGACAATAGCAGTCACATTAGGCAGATGATAGCAGTCACATTAGGCAGACGATAGCAGTCACATTAGGCAGATGATAGCAGTCGCATTAGGCAGACGATAGCAGTCTCTGGGCAGATGGTAGCAGTCTCCTGGCAGACGATAGCAGTCACATTAGGCAGATGATAGCAGTTGCATTAGGCAGACGATAGCAGTCACATTAGGCAGATGATAGCAGTCGCATTAGGCAGACGATAGCAGTCTCTGGGCAGATGGTAGCAGTCTCCTGGCAGACGATAGCAGTCACATTAGGCAGATGATAGCAGTTGCATTAGGCAGACGATAGCAGTCACATTAGGCAGATGATAGCAGTCGCATTAGGCAGACGATAGCAGTCTCCTGGCAGACGATAGCAGTCTCCTGGCAGACGATAGCAGTCGCATTAGGCAGACGATAGCAGCTACATTAGGCAGACGATAACAGTCTCCAGGCAGACGATAGCAGTCTTCGGGAAGACGATAGCAGTCTCCTGGCAGACGATAGCAGTCACATTAGGCAGATGATAGCAGTCGCATTAGGCAGACGATAGCAGTCTCTGGGTAGATGGTAAGATGGTAGCAGTCTCCTGGCAGACGATAGCAGTCACATTAGGCAGATGATAGCAGTTGCATTAGGCAGACGATAGCAGTCTCCTGGCAGACGATAGCAGTCTCCTGGCAGACGATAGCAGTCGCATTAGGCAGACGATAGCAGTCACATTAGGCAGATGATAGCAGTCGCATTAGGCAGATGATAGCAGTCTCCTGGCAGACGATAGCAGTCTCCTGGCAGACGATAGCAGTCACATTAGGCAGATGATAGCAGTCGCATTAGGCAGACGATAGCAGTCACATTAGGCAGATGATAGCAGTCGCATTAGGCAAACGATAGCAGTCACATTAGGGAGACGATAGCAGTCTCCTGGCAGACGATAGCAGTCTCCTGGCAGACGATAGCAGTCACATTAGGCAGACGATAGCAGTCGCATTAGGCAGATGATAGCAGTCGCATTAGGCAGATGATAGCAGTCACATTAGGCAGATGATAGCAGTCACATTAGGCAGACAATAGCAGTCATATTAGGCAGACGATAGCAGTCACATTAAGCAGATGATAGCAGTCACATTAGGCAGACGATAGCAGTCATATTAGGCAGACGATAGCAGTCACATTAAGCAGATGATAGCAGTCACATTAGGCAGACGATAGCAGTCATATTAGGCAGATGATAGCAGTCACATTAAGCAGATGATAGCAGTCGCATTAGGCAGACGATAGCAGTCACATTAGGCAGACGATAGCAGTCACATTAGGCAGATGATAGCAGTCGCATTAGGCAGACGATAGCAGTCACATTAGGCAGACGATAGCAGTCACATTAGGCAGACGATAGCAGTCTCCTGGCAGACGATAGCAGTCACATTAGGCAGATGATAGCAGTCGCATTAGGCAGACGATAGCAGTCACATTAGGCAGATGATAGCAGTCACATTAGGCAGACGATAGCAGTCACATTAGGCAGACGATAGCAGTCTCCTGGCAGACGATAGCAGTCTCCTAGCAGACGATAGCAGTCACATTAGGCAGATGATAGCAGTCGCATTAGGCAGATGATAGCAGTCGCATTAGGCAGATGATAGCAGTCACATTAGGCAGACGATAGCAGTCATATTAGGCAGACGATAGCAGTCACATTAAGCAGATGATAGCAGTCACATTAGGCAGACGATAGCAGTCATATTAGGCAGACGATAGCAGTCACATTAGGCAGACGATAGCAGTCACATTAGGCAGACGATAGCAGTCACATTAGGCAGACGATAGCAGTCACATTAGGCAGACGATAGCAGTCACATTAAGCAGATGATAGCAGTCACATTAGGCAGATGATAGCAGTCGCATTAGGCAGACGATAGCAGTCACATTAGGCAGACGATAGCAGTCACATTAAGCAGATGATAGCAGTCACATTAGGCAGATGATAGCAGTCACATTAGGCAGATGATAGCCGTCACATTAGGCAGACGATAGCAGTCGCATTAGGCAGACGATAGCAGTCGCATTAGGCAGATGATAGCAGTCACATTAGGCAGATGATAGCAGTCACATTAGGCAGATGATAGCAGTCACATTAGGCAGATGATAGCAGTCTCCTGGCAGATGATAGCAGTCACATTAGGCAGATGATAGCTGTCGCATTAGGCAGACGATAGCAGTCACATTAGGCAGACGATAGCAGTCACATTAGGCAGATGATAGCAGTCACATTAGGCAGACGATAGCAGTCACATTAAGCAGATGATAGCAGTCGCATTAGGCAGATGATAGCAGTCGCATTAGGCAGACGATAGCAGTCATATTAGGCAGACGATAGCAGTCTCCTGGCAGACGATAGCAGTCGCATTAGGCAGATGATAGCAGTCACATTAGGCAGATGATAGCAGTCGCATTAGGCAGATGATAGCAGTCGCATTAGGCAGACGACAGCAGTCACATTAGGCAGACGATAGCAGTCACATTAGGCAGACGATAGCAGTCACATTAGGCAGATGATAGCAGTCGCATTAGGCAGACGACAGCAGTCACATTAGGCAGACGATAGCAGTCACATTAGGCAGACGATAGCAGTCATATTAGGCAGACGATAGCAGTCGCATTAGGCAGATGATAGCAGTCACATTAGGCAGACGATAGCAGTCATATTAGGCAGACGATAGCAGTCTCCTGGCAGACGATAGCAGTCGCATTAGGCAGATGATAGCAGTCACATTAGGCAGACGATAGCAGTCATATTAGGCAGACGATAGCAGTCTCCTGGCAGACGATAGCAGTCACATTAAGCAGATGATAGCAGTCACATTAGGCAGATGATAGCAGTCACATTAGGCAGACGATAGCAGTCTCCTGGCAGACGATAGCAGTCACATTAAGCAGATGATAGCAGTCACATTAGGCAGATGATAGCAGTCGCATTAGGCAGACGATAGCAGTCACATTAGGCAGACGATAGCAGTCACATTAAGCAGATGATAGCAGTCGCATTAGGCAGATGATAGCAGTCACATTAGGCAGATGATAGCAGTCACATTAGGCAGATGATAGCAGTCACATTAGGCAGATGATAGCAGTCACAGTAGGCAGACGATAGCAGTCACATTAGGCAGATGATAGCAGTCACATTAGGCAGATGATAGCAGTCACATTAGGCAGATGATAGCAGTCACATTAGGCAGACGATAGCAGTCTCCTGGCAGACGATAGCAGTCACATTAAGCAGATGATAGCAGTCACATTAGGCAGATGATAGCAGTCGCATTAGGCAGACAATAGCAGTCACATTAGGCAGACGATAGCAGTCACATTAAGCAGATGATAGCAGTCGCATTAGGCAGATGATAGCAGTCGCATTAGGCAGATGATAGCAGTCACATTAGGCAGACGATAGCAGTCGCATTAGGCAGATGATAGCAGTCACATTAGGCAGATGATAGCAGTCATATTAGGCAGACGATAGCAGTCACATTAGGCAGACGATAGCAGTCACATTAGGCAGACGATAGCAGTCGCATTAGGCAGATGATAGCAGTCACATTAGGCAGATGATAGCAGTCACATTAAGCAGATGATAGCAGTCACATTAGGCAGATGATAGCAGTCACATTAGGCAGATGATAGCAGTCACATTAAGCAGATGATAGCAGTCACATTAGGCAGATGATAGCAGTCACATTAGGCAGATGATAGCAGTCTCCTGGCAGATGATAGCAGTCACATTAGGCAGACGATAGCAGTCACATTAGGCAGATGATAGCAGTCACATTAGGCAGACGATAGCAGTCACATTAGGCAGATGATAGCAGTCACATTAGGCAGATGATAGCCGTCACATTAGGCAGATGATAGCAGTCTCCTGGCAGATGATAGCAGTCGCATTAGGCAGATGATAGCAGTCACATTAGGCAGATGATAGCAGTCACATTAGGCAGATGATAGCAGTCACATTAGGCAGATGATAGCAGTCACATTAGGCAGATGATAGCAGTCACATTAGGCAGACGATAGCAGTCTCCTGGCAGACGATAGCAGTCACATTAAGCAGATGATAGCAGTCACATTAGGCAGATGATAGCAGTCGCATTAGGCAGACAATAGCAGTCACATTAGGCAGACGATAGCAGTCACATTAAGCAGATGATAGCAGTCGCATTAGGCAGATGATAGCAGTCGCATTAGGCAGATGATAGCAGTCACATTAGGCAGACGATAGCAGTCGCATTAGGCAGATGATAGCAGTCACATTAGGCAGATGATAGCAGTCATATTAGGCAGACGATAGCAGTCACATTAGGCAGACGATAGCAGTCACATTAGGCAGACGATAGCAGTCGCATTAGGCAGATGATAGCAGTCACATTAGGCAGATGATAGCAGTCACATTAAGCAGATGATAGCAGTCACATTAGGCAGATGATAGCAGTCACATTAGGCAGATGATAGCAGTCACATTAAGCAGATGATAGCAGTCACATTAGGCAGATGATAGCAGTCACATTAGGCAGATGATAGCAGTCTCCTGGCAGATGATAGCAGTCGCATTAGGCAGACGATAGCAGTCACATTAGGCAGATGATAGCAGTCACATTAGGCAGACGATAGCAGTCACATTAGGCAGATGATAGCAGTCACATTAGGCAGATGATAGCCGTCACATTAGGCAGATGATAGCAGTCTCCTGGCAGATGATAGCAGTCGCATTAGGCAGATGATAGCAGTCACATTAGGCAGATGATAGCAGTCACATTAGGCAGATGATAGCAGTCACATTAGGCAGATGATAGCAGTCACATTAGGCAGATGATAGCAGTCACATTAGGCAGATGATAGCAGTCACATTAGGCAGATGATAGCAGTCTCCTGGCAGATGATAGCAGTCACATTAGGCAGTTGATAGCAGTCACATTAGGCAGATGATAGCAGTCACATTAGGCAGATGATAGCAGTCACATTAGGCAGATGATAGCAGTCTCCTGGCAGATGATAGCAGTCACATTAGGCAGATGATAGCAGTCACATTAGGCAGATGATAGCAGTCACATTAGGCAGATGATAGCAGTCACATTAGGCAGATGATAGCAGTCACATTAGGCAGATGATAGCAGTCACATTAGGCAGATGATAGCAGTCACATTAGGCAGATGATAGCAGTCACATTAGGCAGATGATAGCTGTCGCATTAGGCAGATGATAGCAGTCACATTAGGCAGACGATAGCAGTCACATTAGGCAGATGATAGCAGTCACATTAGGCAGACGATAGCAGTCACATTAAGCAGATGATAGCAGTCGCATTAGGGAGATGATAGCAGTCGCAGTAGGCAGACGATAGCAGTCACATTAGGCAGACGATAGCAGTCGCATTAGGCAGATGATAGCAGTCACATTAGGCAGACGATAGCAGTCATATTAGGCAGACGATAGCAGTCTCCTGGCAGACGATAGCAGTCGCATTAGGCAGATGATAGCAGTCACATTAGGCAGACGATAGCAGTCATATTAGGCAGACGATAGCAGTCTCCTGGCAGACGGTAGCAGTCACATTAAGCAGATGATAGCAGTCACATTAGGATGATAGCAGATGATAGCAGTCACATTAGGCAGATGATAGCAGTCACATTAGGCAGATGATAGCAGTCACATTAGGCAGATGATAGCAGTCACATTAGGCAGATGATAGCAGTCACATTAGGCAGATGATAGCAGTCTCTGGGCAGATGGTAGCAGTCTCCTGGCAGATGATAGCAGTCGCATTAGGCAGACGATAGCAGTCACATTAGGCAGACGATAGCAGTCACATTAGGCAGATGATAGCAGTCTCCTGGCAGATGATAGCAGTCACATTAGGCAGATGATAGCAGTCACATTAGGCAGATGATAGCAGTCACATTAGGCAGATGATAGCAGTCTCTGGGCAGATGGAAGCAGTCTCCTGGCAGATGATAGCAGTCACATTAGGCAGACGATAGCAGTCACATTAGGCAGATGATAGCAGTCTCTGGGCAGATGGTAGCAGTCTCCTGGCAGATGATAGCAGTCGCATTAGGCAGATGATAGCTGTCGCATTAGGCAGACGATAGCAGTCACATTAGGCAGATGATAGCAGTCACATTAGGCAGACGATAGCAGTCACATTAGGCAGACGATAGCAGTCACATTAGGCAGACGATAGCAGTCTCTGGGCAGATGGTAGCAGTCTCCTGGCAGACGATAGCAGTCACATTAGGCAGATGATAGCAGTCTCTGGGCAGATGGTAGCAGTCTCCTGGCAGATGATAGCAGTCACATTAAGCAGACGATAGCAGTCACATTAGGCAGATGATAGCAGTCTCCTGGCAGATGATAGCTGTCGCATTAGGCAGATGGTAGCAGTCTCCTGGCAGATGGTAGCAGTCTCCAGCCAGAGAAATAGCTCATCCCAGACTTTTTACATGTCTGTTTATGACATATACAACTCTTGCTGGCAAAGGCACAGGGTTGGGGCAGGGTTGTGGAGGAAACAGATTGGGTCTCTATTACATTTACATTACATTTAAGTCATTTAGCAGACGCTCTTATCCAGAGCGACTTACAAATTGGTGCATTCACCTTATGACATCCAGTGGAACAGCCACTTTACAATAGTGCATCTAAATCTTTTAAGGGGGGGGGGGTGAGAAGGATTACTTACCCTATCCTAGGTATTCCTTAAAGAGGTGGGGTTTCAGGTGTCTCCGGAAGGTGGTGATTGACTCCGCTGTCCTGGCGTCGTGAGGGGAGTGTGTTCCACCATTGGGGAGCCAGAGCAGCGAACAGTTTTGACTGGGCTGAGCGGGAACTGTACTTCCTCAGTGGTAGGGAGGCGAGCAGGCCAGAGGTGGATGAACGCAGTGCCATTGTTTGGGTGTAGGGCCTGATCAGAGCCTGGAGGTACTGAGGTGCCGTTCCCCTCACAGCTCCGTAGGCAAGCACCATGGTCTTGTAGCGGATGCGAGCTTCAACTGGAAGCCAGTGGAGAGAGCGGAGGAGCGGGGTGACGTGAGAGAACTTGGGAAGGTTGAACACCAGACGGGCTGCGCCGTTCTGGATGAGTTGTAGGGGTTTAATGGCACAGGCAGGGAGCCCAGCCCACAGCGAGTTGCAGTAATCCAGACGGGAGATGACAAGTGCCTGGATTAGGACCTGCGCCGCTTCCTGTGTGAGGCAGGGTCGTACTCTGCGGATGTTGTAGAGCATGAACCTACAGGAACGGGCCACCGACCTTGATGTTAGTTGAGAACGACAGGGTGTTGTCCAGGATCACGCCAAGGTTCTTAGCGCTCTGGGAGGAGGACACAATGGAGTTGTCAACCGTGATGGCGAGATCATGGAACGGGCAGTCCTTCCCCGGGAGGAAGAGCAGCTCCGTCTTGCCGAGGTTCAGCTTGAGGTGGTGATCCGTCATCCACACTGATATGTCTGCCAGACATGCAGAGATGCGATTCGCCACCTGGTCATCAGAAGGGGGAAAGGAGAAGATTAATTGTGTGTCGTCTGCATAGCAATGATAGGAGAGACCATGTGAGGTTATGACAGAGCCAAGTGACTTGGTGTATAGCGAGAATAGGAGAGGGCCTAGAACAGAGCCCTGGGGGACACCAGTGGTGAGAGCGCGTGGTGAGGAGACAGATTCTCGCCACGCCACCTGGTAGGAGCGACCTGTCAGATAGGACGCAATCCCAAGCGTGGGCCGCGCCGGAGATGCCCAACTCGGAGAGGGTGGAGAGGAGGATCTGATGGTTCACAGTATCGAAGGCAGCCGATAGGTCTAGAAGGATGAGAGCAGAGGAGAGAGAGTTAGCTTTAGCAGTGCGGAGCGCCTCCGTGATACAGAGAAGAGCAGTCTCAGTTGAATGACTAGTCTTGAAACCTGACTGATTTGGATCAAGAAGGTCATTCTGAGAGAGATAGCGGGAGAGCTGGCCAAGGACGGCACGTTCAAGAGTTTTGGAGAGAAAAGAAAGAAGGGATACTGGTCTGTAGTTGTTGACATCGGAGGGATCGAGTGTAGGTTTTTTCAGAAGGGGTGCAACTCTCGCTCTCTTGAAGACGGAAGGGACGTAGCCAGCGGTCAGGGATGAGTTGATGAGCGAGGTGAGGTAAGGGAGAAGGTCTCCGGAAATGGTCTGGAGAAGAGAGGAGGGGATAGGGTCGAGCGGGCAGGTTGTTGGGCGGCCGGCCGTCACAAGACGCGAGATTTCATCTGGAGAGAGAGGGGAGAAAGAGGTCAGAGCACAGGGTAGGGCAGTGTGAGCAGAACCAGCGGTGTCGTTTGACTTAGCAAACGAGGATCGGATGTCGTCGACCTTCTTTTCAAAATGGTTGTCTATGCCAGTCTGTACGACCGTCAGTCATTTCAGACCACTCTAGACGAACACAGACAAGCCATCCTCACTCAGACAGACATTATGTGCAGAACTGAGATCTAAACTCTGAGTTATTTGATTGCCTTTGCCTACCACTTCGGGGCTCATACTGTGGGCATCATGTACATTAGCTAGCCAATGACCACGTCACCAACAGACAAGCCTGCTGTAGCCAACCTCTGCAAGTTACAACTCTCCAGTTTGAGAGGACTATAGCAAGTCCATTGTCAGTGTGATGCAAACACCACTTCAAATCCACTTTACTCCACAGTCTGATTGCTGTAAACATTTCATTGGGTTTTGAGGATTTGGGAATGGCTCCCACGTTCTTGTCCCCCATGTTACCAAGTGAGGATTTTACATAGACCCCTTGAATCAAAGAGGTCATAAATGAACACATATCCAGTCGGTGAGCAAAAATATTTGAAAGACATCAAATCAATGTCAAAGCCTAGTTTAACGTCAACAATCTGCTTGTATTGAAATTACAATCCTGGTCGGCCGACCAACGTATCTTGCTGTTTATTTTGAGTCTGGGGCCTCTCTTTTTTAAAATAATTATCAGACAACTTGAGAATAACAAAGGACAAGACAAGTGCAGAGAGCAAAGTGACCAATTAAAATGTGCTGCCCTTTTCTTGAATCATACAGTGTAACTGGGTTCTCTTTCATGTTTGGGATTACAACAGACAATCCCAGGTTTCACTTGACTATAGGAAGCTCAGGGCAAGCGGAGTGTGACTGAAATAGGAAAATACATCGGTCAATACAGTCATATGTTAATGTTGCCTGATTTGCACTTATCAAGCGATTGTTTTTGGGCATATCGATATAAAAGCCATATGGTTTGTGTGATGTTATTCTGATCGTTCAAGCCCATTTTTGTCTTCTTACAAACAGAGTTGTAATATATATCTGAAAATGAAACTTATGAAACACTATTAGTATAATAAACACCGTAATATAATATTTCTTTGTGAAATACAAATGAGCAGTTGTTTTGACAGGCACTATATTTACCTACCCCTACTCCAGTGGAGGCTGCTGAGGGGAGAACGGCTCACAATAATGGCTGGAATGGAGTGAATGGAATGGTTTCCAACCCATGAAAACCACGTTGTTGATACTATTCCATTTACTCCATTCCAGCCACTAAACCGTTCTACCCTCAGCAGCCCTACTGTAATCCAGCTGTCTCGTCTGAAGTTACAGCCACTTCTACCCTCAGCCGTTCTACCCTCAGCAGCCTCAGCAGCCCTACTGTAATCCAGCTGTCTCGTCTGAAGTTACAGCCACTAAACCGTTCTACCCTCAGCAGCTCACTGTAATCCAGCTGTCTCGTCTGAAGTTACAGCCACTAAACCGTTCTACCCTCAGTACTGTAATCCAGCTGTCTCGTCTGAAGCCACTAAACCGTACAGCAGCCCTACTAAGCTGTCTCTACCCACAGCAGCCTCAGCAGCCCCACTGTAATCCAGCTGTCTCGTCTGAAGTTACAGCCACTAAACCGCCTACCCTCAGTACTGTAATCCACCCTCAGCAGCCTAAACCGTTCTAGCAGCCCTACTGTAATCCAGCTGTCTCGTCTGAAGTTACAGCCACTAAACCCTTCTACCCTCAGCAGCCTCAGCAGCCCTACTGTAATCCAGCTGTCTCGTCTGAAGTTACAGCCACTAAACCGTTCTACCCTCAGCAGCCCTACTGTAATCCAGCTGTCTCGTCTGAAGTTACAGCCACTAAACCGTTCTCACCCCTACTGTAATCCAGCTGTCTCGTCTGAGCAGCCACTCAGCAGCCCTACTGTAATCCAGCTGTCTCGTCTGAAGCCACTTACAGCCACTAAAGCTGTCTCTACCCACTAAACCGTTCTCACTGTAATCCTCAGCAGCCCTACTGTAATCCAGCTGTCTCGTCTGAAGTTACAGCCACTAAACCCTTCTACCCTCAGCAGCCCTACTGTAATCCAGCTGTCTCGTCTGAAATTACAGCCACTAAACCGTTCTACCCTCAGCAGCCCTACTGTAATCCAGCTGTCTCGTCTGAAGTTACAGCCACTAAACCGTTCTACCCTCAGCAGCCCTACTGTAATCCAGCTGTCTCGTCTGAAGTTACAGCCACTAAACCCTTCTACCCTCAGCAGCCCTACTGTAATCCAGCTGTCTCGTCTGAAGTTACAGCCACTAAACCGTTCTACCCTCAGCAGCCCTACTGTAATCCAGCTGTCTCGTCTGAAGTTACAGCCACTAAACCGTTCTACCCTCAGCAGCCCTACTGTAATCCAGCTGTCTCGTCTGAAGTTACAGCCACTAAACCCTTCTACCCTCAGCAGCCCTACTGTAATCCAGCTGTCTCGTCTGAAGTTACAGCCACTAAACCGTTACCCTACCCCTACTGTAATCCAGCTGTCCTACTGTAAATCCAGCTGTCTCCAGCCACTAAACCGTTCTACCTCAGCAGCCCTACTGTAATCCAGCTGTCTCGTCTGAAGTTACAGCCACTAAACCGTTCTACCCTCAGCAGCCCTACTGTAATCCAGCTGTCTCGTCTGAAGTTACAGCCACTAAACCGTTCTACCCTCAGCAGCCCTACTGTAATCCAGCTGTCTCGTCTGAAGTTACAGCCACTAAACCCGTTCTACCCTCAGCAGCCCTACTGTAATCCAGCTGTCTCGTCTGAAGTTACAGCCACTAAACCGTTCTACCCTCAGCAGCCCTACTGTAATCCAGCTGTCTCGTCTGAAGTTACAGCCACTAAACCGTTCTACCCTCAGCAATCCAGCCTCGTCTGAAGTTACAGCTAAACCCTTCTACCCTCAGTACTGTAATCCAGCTGTCTCGTCTGAAGTTACAGCCACTAAACCGTTCTACCCTCAGCAGCCCTACTGTAATCCAGCTGTCTCGTCTGAAGTTACAGCCACTAAACCGTTCTACCCTCAGCAGCCCTACTGTAATCCAGCTGTCTCGTCTGAAGTTACAGCCACTAAACCCTTCTACCCTCAGCAGCCCTACTGTAATCCAGCTGTCTCGTCTGAAGTTACAGCCACTAAACCCTTCTACCCTCAGCAGCCCTACTGTAATCCAGCTGTCTCGTCTGAAGTTACAGCCACTAAACCGTTCTACCCTCAGCAGCCCTACTGTAATCCAGCTGTCTCGTCTGAAGTTACAGCCACTAAACCCTTCTACCCTCAGCAGCCCTACTGTAATCCAGCTGTCTCGTCTGAAGTTACAGCCACTAAACCCTTCTACCCTCAGCAGCCCTACTGTAATCCAGCTGTCTCGTCTGAAGTTACAGCCACTAAACCCTTCTACCCTCAGCAGCCCTACTGTAATCCAGCTGTCTCATCTGAAGTTACAGCCACTAAAGCCCTTCTACCTACCCTCAGCAGCCCTACTGTAATCCAGCTGTCTCGTCTGAAGTTACAGCCACCCTCAGCAGCCCTACCCAGCTTCTACCCACTCAGCAGCCCTACTGTAATCCAGCTGTCTCGTCTGAAGTTACAGCCACTAAACCCTTCTACCCTCAGCAGCCCTACTGTAATCCAGCTGTCTCGTCTGAAGTTACAGCCACTAAACCGTTCTACCCTCAGCAGCCCTACTGTAATCCAGCTGTCTCGTCTGAAGTTACAGCCACTAAACCCTTCTACCCTCAGCAGCCCTACTGTAATCCAGCTGTCTCGTCTGAAGTTAAACAGCCACTAATCCAGCTGTCTCTTCTACCCTCAGCAGCCCTACTGTAATCCAGCTGTCTCGTCTGAAGTTACAGCCACTAAACCGTTCTACCCTCAGCAGCCCTACTGTAATCCAGCCGTCTCGTCTGAAGTTACAGCCACTATTTGATTAGTGATTCACAGGTAAAAGGTAAGGCCTCATAATGACTGAGGACTTTGTCAAAGCAAACAGCCTCTATTGTGTATTGATTGTGAGTGGATCATGTGGAGGTGGGTGTTTGAGGATCATTAATGGCAGCAACAATGACATCATCCATCAGTCTAAAGTCTCCTCTGTCACAGCATCGGCTGTGAGGGGACTGTGCTCTTCTATCACACAATGATGTCTGAGGGGAAAAACAGTGTTAGTTGTTTGAAGTAACTTCTTTGTTGTTGTTTAATCATTAATGTTTCCAGCTTCAACCAATAGTCATCATGTATCACATGGGGCAGCAGGTAGCCTAGTGGTTAGAGCATTGGACCAGTAACCGGAAGGTTGGTGGATGGAATCCCTGAGCTGACAAGATAAAAAATATGTCGTTCTGCCCCTGAACAAGGCAGTTCTGAGGCCGTCATTGTAAATAAAAATTTGTTCTTAACGGACTTGCCTAGTCAAATAAATAAAAAAATAAATATCATGTGATGCCATTCACATCAACCTGGCTGTCATCTGACTGTGCCCCAAGCCTCCCAAATTAGAGCCAGGACACAATGGGAAGGGACACCTAGTCAGTTGCACCACTGAATGCATTCAACTGAAATGTGTCTTCCTCATTTAACCCTCTGAATCAGAGAGGTGCGACGGGTTGCCTTAGTCAACGCCCACGGCACCCGGGAGGAGTTGTTGTTGAGGGTTAACTGCCTTGCTCAAGGGTAGAACGGCAAATTATTCCTCCTTCCCGGCTCTGGGATTTGAACCAGCGGCTTTTCAGTTACTGGCCCAACAGTTACTGGCATGCTAGGTTACTGGCATGCTAGGTTACTGGCCTGCTAGGTTACTGGCCTGCTGGCCTGCTAGGTTACCCACCACCCATGATTTATTATGGATGCAGCACGATTTACACTTTACATCTAGACAAAAAGGGCTCATAAGTAGTTAAAGGGATAGTTCATCAAATTACAACATGACATCCCTTTAATAACCTTTGTTTAATCATTTTTTAATGCTCCTTTCACAGCACATTAGACAGAGGAAATTATAGACAGGGTAGATGTCTACAATGACAATGCTACAACCCTCTGACGCAATAGAGTGCTATCGCTGTTTCCCTGGTGTCAAATATGGCCATAAACACCTCTTGTTACTGGTACACCTGCAATTGAGTTCTCCTCTTCACTCTTTATTGGTGTCATGTTGCCAGAGGGGCTGTAGAGGATGAGTGATAGAGAGGTCGGTTGTAGGGATGATATTAGCACTTATACTGTCCTCTCATCACCACACTTGTGACGGATCACCTGCAGCTACCTGTAAAGATGTAGCATCTTAATTTGATCACCCTGTTGCAGGAGAACTTCAACGCAGCACATTTAAAACGTGTAGTGTATTTGAGTTTTGAAAAGGCTTCTAAAGTTTGTAATTTTCACTTGTGAAATTTCCGATGGAAAATGTACTAACTGCTACAAAAATGTCCATTAATTATATACTCCACATAATAATTCACATTTCCTGTTGCTGCAGGATTATTTTCCTGCTGGAGGAGACTGGATCAAATTAAGATCCTACATCTGTACATCTCTACAGTACTGGAGCAATGATAAATGGTACTGGTATCTGAGCTGTTCCGCGGTTTCATCTATCTCTCTGAAGATATTGAGAATTCTGTATTAGAAGTGTGTGTATCAACTGTGCTGTGATTTGAAAAATAATGTAATTAAGTATTACAAAAAATGTGCAATCATCAATCCTCTCGACTACACCCATTGCATAAGGGTGCTTTAATACTTAATAAACACACACACACACACACACACACACACACACACACACACACACACACACACACACACACACACACACACACACAACAAAAAAACACTTCACATTTTGATTCATAATTTATAATTGTTTGGTTGGCTGGTCAGTCTTTATACATGCAGGCTTTATTGTAAGATATTCAGGATAGATAGTAGCCTACAGTAATTTTCAGTAGGTAGTATGATTCATGAGGTGCTTCATTTGTAATTTGGGAGGTGCCAGAACAGAAGGTGAGCCCGTGAGGGGGGTGACCTGTGGGCTCTGAGGTGCCAGAAAGCATTATAAACTTTATAATAAAGCATTGCATGCATTATCATGGCTTAGAGCAGTGGTGTGGAGCTGCTTGCAGAAGTTGTACACATGGAGTACATTTTTTGTAGCCTGGAGTCCGGCAGGAATGTGGCCTTATATAAATGTAATTCTGCATCATTTTAGATGACTGGAGACTTTGGCAGAATCTCTTTTAATACCTCACAGATGTTCAAATGACAGGCTACTGAGACACTGACAAACTGAGAACCTGAGATCAATAAAACCTACCTTGTCTTGAATGCATCAATAGCCTAGGCCTCGGGTGTGGAGAAACACATATTGTTCAATATGAGGAGGAAATTATAGTTCTAAAAAAAAGCTTTCCAGTTTCACCGACTCACCCAAGGATGTGCAGCTCACTCACTGGCCAAAAGCCTATCTATTTTTTGTATTTAGCTAGGCGAGTCAGTTAAGATCAAATTGTTATTTACAATGCTGGCCTACACCGGCCAAACCCGGACGACGCTGGGCCAATTGTGCCCCGCCCTACGGGACTCCCAATGACAGACAGTTGTGATACAGCCTTGATTCAAACCGGGGTGTCTGTAGTGATGCCTCAAGCACTGAGATGCAGTGCCTTAGACCTCTGCACCACTCAGGAGCCCCGTCTGTCTCTTGCTTTACTTTGTAAAAAATGTTGTTCGCTCAACAGGCCTGTTTGGAAGTAGCTTGGTAACATACAGACAGATTAGTATTTTCTTTTCAGCAGGATCTATTTGCTTTCCAACCTGTGATTTCCCACAATTGTATTTGAAATATTACGAAAGGCCAGTTTTGGCTGCATGCTGTTCCCTGACAGATTTGCCACACGTTGCCGACTGCAGGCATGCCTTGTGATTGGGCTACACACAATCCACAGTTAGGCTATTTTTTGTTTAATTAGCTATTGATCCTCTGTGGCTAAATTGTAGGCTTACTACTGGTGTAGTATTGGGAATGATTTAATTTATTTCTGGACAGACAGACATGTGCTGCAGCACCTTCAGCACACTTCCCACAGCTATAAGGAAATAAATGACGATGTTGCAGGCTCATGTCCATAACAGCACAGAGAGGGAGAGAGATCATAGAACATGAATCTCATTGTAGTTCTGTGAGAGATACAGCTTCTCTCTCTCTTCACCACAGCAATGACCACGTGTTGGTCTACATAGACTACAATGTTGCACAAACCATAAACCGGGACGGTCCAACGGGAATCAATTCTTAGAAAATCAGGCACGTTTTCATGTTACGTTTTTTTAGGGCGTGACAATTACAGAGGAATCCAAATTGTGTTGCTCTGATTGCTAATTATTAGGATTTTTACATTGCAAACAGTGAACATGATGGTTCATGCCACAAGAGGTACCTGATCCTGGCAAATGGGTTCGGAATAAAAGAGTACAAAACTGAGAGGTGCTGGATTCTGTTCGGCAGGATCCAGTTCGACAGGATTCTGTTCTGGCAGGATTCTGTTCCGGCAGGATTCTGTTCCGACAGGATTCTGTTCCAGCAGGGTTCTGTTCCGGTAGGATCCAGTTCCGACAGGATTCTGTTCTGGCAGGATCCAGTTCCGATAGGATTCTGTTCCGGCAGGATTCTGTTCTGACAGGATCCAGTTCTGACAGGATTCAGTTCCGACAGGATTCTGTTCCGACAGGATTCTGTTCCGACAGGATCCAGTTCCGGCAGGATTCAGTTCCGACAGGATTCTGTTCTGGCAGGATCCATTTCTGACAGGATCCAGTTCCGACAGGATTCAGTTCCGACAGGATTCTGTTCCGACAGGATTCTGTTCTGGCAGGATTCTATTTCCGACAGGATTCTGTTCGACAGGATCTGTTCTGACAGGATTCAGTTCCCGACAGGGTTCTGTTCCGGCAGGATTCTGTTCCGGCAGGATCCAGTTCCGACAGGATTCTGTTCCGACAGGATTCTGTTCCGGCAGGTTCCAGTTCCCGACAGGGTTCTGTTCCGATAGGATTCTGTTCCGACAGGATTCTGTTCCGACAGGATTCTGTTCCGACAGAGTTCTGTTCCGACAGGATCCAGTTCCTACAGACTGTTCCGAGAGTTCTGTTCCGACAGGATCCAGTTCCTACAGAGTTCTGTTCCGACAGGATCCAGTTCCGACAGGATTCTGTTCCGACAGGATTCTGTTCCGAGGATCCAGTTCCGACAGGATTCAGTTCCGACAGGGTTCTGTTCGATAGGATCCAGTTCCGACAGGATCTGGCTCAAATGAAGCGCTGGATGAATCACAAGTGTTTAACAGCTGCTGAATAATTAGCAGCTCCATTTTGATGGCATAATTGTTCAAACAATACAGTTGTCCTCAGTGTCCCAGCATATAGAGCTGTATTATCATAGCTAGTTGGGTGGGATACACACACACAGAGACAATATTATTGCATAAAGGCAGTTTTTTGTGTGGCTCAATCATTGAAGGCCCTAGTCTTGTATGGATCTCCTGTTTCCTAATTGGTGCTTTCTGTTATGCCTCCTTAGGGCTGTGTGGTCGACCTGTAAGAGGTGGTCGATCATATAGCAGCTTAGGCTACCTATCACCGGCCCAAGTCAGCAAGCTGCATGATTTCTATGATCAATCTCCTGAAGTGTCAGACTATCATAATATGTCCTGAAGCAGAACAGGCTGAGGGAGAATCAGCACATTACAAGCCTTTGGCTGTAGGAAGCAAGCCTTGTGTGTTAAGACACAATGAAAACAACGGTCTCAGTCTCTATTTGCCCAGACGGATCACTAAGAATAGGTTGATCTTTAAGAGCTGTGACACTGATGTAAGACACTGTCGTGTGCATGCTGTGTGTGTTCAAGCTCGCTGTGCATAAATGATTGTAGACGTAGAATAGGCATGTACTCCAGTCAAGCACAAAGCTGCAATGTTCTATTCCTAGAGGCATATAATATATGTGTCCTTCTGGCCATCGGAGGATGATTGAGGAATATTGTCCTGTCGTTGTTTATAACCTGCGCTGGTTTGTAAACCCATTTAACCCCTCGTGAGACCTTACTGCAAAGTGTTAATAATTGCTTCATCATAATGGAATCATTGACAATCCTTTCCTCTCTGTGCACATTCTTTCAAATAATCCTCTTCTTTAAAGTTTTGCCAGAATAATGTAACCTTCAATAATATAGGGCTTACAGAGAAAAGCCCCTGAAATCTCAGAATCCCTCAGAAAAACTTTAATTACATCACAACTGCAGTCAGATACCTCTTAAGAGTTCCCTCATGAAAATTGATAGACTTTGCCCTATTTAAAAAGAATAATTGCTCACAATGTTATGATACGGCTTCAAATATCTCATAGTCCAATAAAATAAGACTCCTCTTCCTCCAGCTTTTCCTTTGTGGAGCTTTTGTATTTCTGTTTCTTTGAAGAATAAAAACCGTTGGGTGATTGAAAGTTTCTGTTCTGACTCTGAGTCTGGGGGATTAGAGGAATAAGTGGTACATGAGACAGTTTCCAGTCGGAGGGAACGTCATCGTCCTGGTCAAAGTCCACTGGAGCGTTCCTGTGAATGTTAAAAACTGGAACGGAGGGGAAATCAGCCAGGTCTTTTCTGAGGAGAATGGGAGCGGTAGAATGACTGACGGCCATGTTCTCACCAAGATTCATTCATATTGTGTCGTTATGTCTGTGTCCCAGATGGCACCCTATTCCTTATTTACTAGACGTTTGAACAGGGAAAAGTAGTGCACTATGTAGGGAATAGTGTTCCTAAAGGGTTGTGCGGCTGTCCACATTGGTGCCAGGTAGAACCTTTTTAGGTTCCAGGCAGAATTATTTTGGGTTCCATGTAGAACCCTCTGTTGAAAGGAGGTCTTCAAAGGGTCCTCCTATGGGGACAGCCGAAAAACCCTTTTGATTCTAGATAGCACATTTCTTCTAAGAGTGGAGTCCACTAGTTAAGGAATAGGATGTCATTTGGGATCCTGGGATACGTACCATAACGCTACTAACCAAACAGATTGTCACAACATTTCCACATGGTAATGTCATGACCAACCTCCTCACAACTTACTTGCGACATTGTGACAAAGTCATGTGTTAGTTGGGATGTCCTGTCTGATAATTTGGTAGTTTACTGGTAAACTTTGAACTTTTCCAGTGTTATACCTTCCCTTTGCAACCCTATTCATGATCAATGTCTCTTAATTACCACATTCTGCGGAGACTTCCACACACATTCCTTTTCTTTGTTTTACCAGGGGCCTCACCGGCTAATTTGTCTGATGTTATTAGAGCATATTTCTCCCTCTTGAAATGCACTAGTCAATATTCATAAAGTAAATGATGCATCATGCTGCTGGTGTGTTTGAGTGAATTCATTTCCCTGGGGAATTTAGCCTTAAAGTCTGTGTTAATGGTGGGCTAGTTAGTGTGAGGGGTCGCTCCTGGATGAGCTTTTTATCATTTATAGAAAGTAGTTTTATAAAGGAAATAAATCAAATGGTTGTTTTTTAAATGGACAGAGAATTGCCACTAGCAGGGATGAGTCTGGTCAGTGGTGTGAAGACTGGGGAAACAACTTCTTTCTGGACACTCAATCTATTCTCAAGATCACTCGCTTCACTCTTCAACTTTTTTCACCCATTTTACGTCCACATCCTAAAATACATCCTCTTGTTGCTCTCATCTCTCCATCTCCTTTTCCCCATACCTCTTACCCCTTTCTCTCGCCTCTTGAGTATCTTGGGGACAGATTGCTCTCCGAGTTTCCTGCCACACAAATGACTCTTGTAAAGAGTGCTAAATGTATCTGTGATGTCTGCCAAATATGAAGTTCATTATTATACTGAGTCACACACTCCAGGTAATTGGCTACGTACAAATTCCAGCGTTTTGAACCCACTTGAAAAAGATGTACCCTGCCTGGCATCAGGATTTTAATGAATCTCCATTTTCCTCCCTGATCGAGAACGTTTGGGTGTTTTTTAAGGACTTGTCGCTGTACTGCAGTGTTATTGTAACGATTTTCTTCTTCCTCTGACGAGGAGTATGAGAGATCGGACCAATGCGCAGCGTGGTAAGTGTCCATAATATATTTAATAAACTGAACACAGAATACAAAAAAACAAGAGAAATAAATGAAAACCGAAACAGTTCTGTATGGAAAACACAGACACAGAAAACAACTACTGGGAAAACAAGCTGCCTAAGTATGGTTCTCAATCAGAGACAACAATAAACAGCTGCCTCTGATTGGGAACCATACCAGGCCAAACACGGAAATACAAAACATAGAACACATAGAATGCCCAGCCCAACTCACGCCCTGACCAAACTAAAATAGAGACATTAAAAAGGAACTAAGGTCAGGACAGGACAGTTATTGTAGTTAGGCTTCAGAGGGGTTGCTGGCCTGCTGAGCAGTGGGGCATGAGGGTTTGTTCAATAGCCACGTTGGGGACGGTTTTTAATCGCGGTTACAGAATGAAAGCTGCCCTCGCTTGATATTTGAATTCTGAAAAGAACAAAATGAAAGATATTGGTATTTATTTATTTAGATGTAGATTTATTTTTATTTTCATGTATTGACGCTGTAATGATATATTTACTGCTGTAAGGGTGCGTACTGGTGGCAGAGAAGTCAGGAGAGCAAAAACTGATTTACAACGGCGCGGTTTAATAAATAAACCCCGTTAACAGTACAATATTAAATGGGTAAAACCTGTCACACACCAGCTTAACGTGCACAAGCATTACAATAAACAATTACGGACAAGGACATGGGGAAACAGAGGGTTAAATACACAACATGTAATTATGGAATTGGAACCAGGTGTGTGGAAGACAAGACAAAACAAATGGAAAATGAAAAGTGGACCGTCGATGGCTAGAAGGCCGGCGATGCCGACCGCCGGACACCACCCGAACCAGGAGAGGGGACCGACTTTGGTGGAAGTCGTGACAACTGCCTGGTACTGATGCTCTAGAAATACTTAGAGAGACAAATCCAAGCCTTAATTTTTCTCTGTAGTAGAGGTCTGTTGGACTGCAATCAGCAATCTACATCTGCATCTGCATAATGTGAACCGAGAAAATGGCAGCCACAATGTTCAACAAATGTGATTATTTTTTTCCTCCCATTGTGGACCAAGCCTTGGTTCTATGCAGTACATTGTCCATGCATAACTATATGAAGAGAAAGACTGGCCGATTCAGTGGAAAACACATTAACTGCAGTATTTTCACAAACAAACGTGTATGTGTGTACAGGTTTTTAAAGGGTCAGCCACTGAAGTGCAGGTTCTCAGCTCGAGCTGCATGAGTGTAAACCTCTCTATTGAGGGATTTAGGTGGGAGTGCTGTGAAGACTTGCTTATTACCAACATTTTGATAGAAACTCACCCAGCTGTTGTTTACAGAAGTACCGTAACAATACAACAAAGATAAAAGTATTTATCATTGCTAAAATGTACTTCGGTCTTTGTCATTTTAACAAAGCTTTGAATGAAAACACCTCTTCTGTTTCTGCCCCCACGTTGATCACTGATTAAGCTATCTTTATCTGTTGTGTTTCAAGAGCAGCTTCATTGCAATATTGTAGAGGCGTATGGATACTAGAAGGTCAGTTATAGGTAGGTACTACAGGAGAAAGGAATAGCTGCAGTAGGCTACTCTGAATTAACATTCATGCATAGCAGACTAACTCAACGCTGGACCCTAGAGCCAGTTCCACAGCTGATTTAAATGTGTCCTTGCTAGTCAAGGACTGATGTAGACCTGGGACACCTGGTGGATGGAATGAATCATTAGGTAGAACAGACAACCACCCGGGATCTCCAGGCTCTGATTTGAATTCCCTGCTTTATGACATACAGCTAATACAACAAGGATGACATTCAGTTTGTCAGAGTCGCTCACACTCTCCGGTCTGTGACGCAAGTCCCCGATGTCACTCCATCTCAGTATTCATCCACCTGACGTTTTAAGACAAATCATATGGGTATATAAAGGGGAAGTGATGCGGCTTACAGGGTCAAACGTTTCTTCTCCCAAAGAAAGAAACAAAAGGATGTGATAATGATGAAGGTAATG